>NC_046624.1:21039442-21094542 GCF_900324465.2 Anabas testudineus
ACTAGTGAACTAGATTTAGGGGCTGCCGTAGTACTACCTCAAATTATACTGTAGTTTCTGTAGTAGTCACAGTAGTAGTACTATGATGTCTGCTGCTCTTTTAGAGGCGACCTTTACGATAAAAATGATGAAAGGTTAATATTAATTAAATTCACTTATTGATATATTTCATCGTTGTCATTTATTAATAATTAAATAATTATTAACCCTCTTGTTATATCAGTGAGTTTCTACTTCACTCAGCTACAATAAAAAAAAATTAAATATGGAAACATGCTCATAGTTGACGGTAAAATTTAGTTAAATGTGCAACAAAACTGTGGCATCACGACAAATAACAGCACAGTCGACTCACGTCACACACACACACACACACTCTAATAATGTCGCTGTGTTTAAATATTCTACATGAGCTGTGTCACTGAAACAAGCAGCTCATGTTTGAAATGAAGGTTCTGAAGGTTCTCAGACAAAGAGCATCTTTTGTCTTCATCATATCTATGAGCTGTGTGTTAAAGCTGCTCTAAGCACAGTCACTAACTTCCTGTTTTAGAAACACCTGCATACACCTGTCCGACTCACATCACACTCACAACCACAAAGGTTGAGATGCTGCGTAAACCCTCCATTAAAACAAATTGCAGATCTCATAAAGCCGCATTTCATTCACAATAGAACAGAAAAGTTTATGATCTATGAAAATCAGCATCAGCCTTCGAAACCTTCTAATATTCATCAGATGGTTCGAAAAGAGGAATAAAAGTCTGTGTTTCTCTGCTAAAGTCACACGAAGCAGCATCGATGTGGTTAAACACATGAGAGGAGACACATCTCCGTTCACATCAACGTCTCCGTCCACCAGAGGACATTTTTTAAAGTTAGTCACCAACAAGTTTAAAATCTGCTGCAGTCACCTCGATGTTTGGGCCACATCCTGACAACAGTCTATGGTATCAAGTCTTTGTGACATTTCAGTTAGCTGAAGCTGTTTCCGAGATCAGCTCACTGCCCAAATCGCCAACAGAGAAAAGGTCAAAGTTCAAGGATCCGAGCATCCTGACAGATGCAACAGATTCTCCTGAGGGCCCAGGAGGACTGTGGAGGATAAAGTAGTGCAGAGCAGAGGAAGACGAGCGTCCTCTCTCTGTCTATTCAGAGGCTGTGAAACCAACACCAGCTCCACTTTTAACCCTGCAGCTCTGCTTTCGAGCTCCCTGACAAATCCTGGCAGCCGTCGGTGCCCGTGGGGCCGCAGGGGGCCGCAGGGGGCCGCAGGGGGCCGCAGGGGGCCGCGGATCTCAGCCAGACAGGCAACACGTTTGTTTCAGAATCAGCCACAAACTGTCCAGAAGGAACTACAGCAAGTCAACGGAGAACACACCGCAGCACTGCTCTTTATACAGGTTTATACAGGTGTCAGGGTGGTTTGAGCTGCTCTGTGGTGCAGAGGAAAATCCAGCTTTACCTGACTGATCATTGTCAAACGTTCCTCCAGTAACTGCAGTGAAAACAACAGCTTCTTTACTCTGAAGCATTTTGGATTTAACCATCGTGGTCTGAGCCAGAAAGTCCTGATGAAACTTTCAGAAGAATCACAATGAATGAAAAACATCAGCTGCAGGAACGTCCTGCTTATTAAACTGTTTATGTCCATTAAATGTTTCATCCTGATGTTAGGTCATTTTAAAAGTTCTTCTCCAGCTGATGTGAGGTTTTACAGACTTCCTGCTTTTACTTTCATGTTAGTTCATTAACATCTTACTTCAGCTCATTTCTATATGAAACATGTCGAGTTCCTGCAGCATCATTTAACTTTCACTTGTTTTTAAGCAACTTCCACTTTTATCGACTCAGTTACAGACAGAAATGATTTTTGTTCAGCTGAAGACGATCGGAACATTTTATAAAGGTCTAGAAGATGATTTCTACTCATTACCATGAATTGAACTGTTGTAAATTCAGTATGAGCTCCTCTGCAACAGTCACAGTCTGAACACACACACACACACACACACACACACACACAGAAAACCTTTGAGTGGGTTCTTACCCTGGAGATGGTCAGTGGCATGTTGAAGTCCTTCCCCCCCTGCAGCCTGAAACCCCAGGGGCCGGGGCCGGGCAGCGTCACCGTGTAGGTGCTCATTCTTCTAGTCAACTAAAAGATGGGAAAAGGACGATGGCGACTAAACCAAACGTCTGAAGAACCCCACAGCAGCAGGAGGGATGGGAAGGGGGGGCCGACGCAGAGTAGCTTCTGAAAGAAAAACGGAAGAAGATGAAGAAACAAACCTGACGTGAAAGAAAAAGAGAAAACGGAGAGAAAGAGGCCGAGACGACGAAGAAGCTGAGAGAGGAGACAGAGGAGGACTCGCCTGCTCAGACGAGCTGAAGTGACAGCCTAAGAATAGCCAGAGATAGCCCTGGGGCACTGGGGGGTGGGGGGGTGAGGCCGGGTGAGGCAGGGTTGTGGGGTTGAGGGGAAAGGAGGGGGGGTGGACTTATATGGCGTGAAAGGGGACACCTGCTATGCCAGGCTCGCCGTGATTCACCAGCACTAATATAGACCCAGCAGATTCTTCTAGACACCCCCACCCCCCCACAACGCTTTACACCCAGGGTCTCCCTCCGACCCAATCAGGGGCAGTGTCAGGAACCATCTCATTATCTCCGTGGTGATAAACGAGAAACAGAAAGACCACGAGTTAAGTGGCTGCGATAGCTGAAAGGTCACAAGAAGCCGTTATTACAGCAGAGTCGCAGGTTCAAATCCCGGCAGCAAGGCATCAAACCTCACCCTGGTCCTGGAGTTCAGCTCTATTTGATCTACTCAGGGTTCTGTTTTTATTCAGTGTGATGTTTGTTAAAGGAAACGTCTCTTTTACATTTGACATTTGAACTAAACCTTTAATTCAACAAGAAGAAACAGTCCGACAGCGGTCGTGGGATCTCGTGGCCTGATGGAGAAGGTGTCTCCTAATGTTTCGAACCCACCTAAAACACATCCAGCTGCCATTAATCAGCACTTCTGGGTTAATTGCTGAACCAGAGTCTCACTGACGTCAGTTCAAACACTGAAAGGTACTGTGTTCAGACAGGAGGAGGAAACAGAGGTCTCACTCTGACTCAGTATTCAGAAACGAGATCACAGACACAAGTCAAGTCCAGAGTTCATGACCCTCCAGCTGACGTGGGTGGAACATAAGTCAGATCCTGCTGAGTGACATTTAACAGTATTCAAAGATAAGAACATGCACCCGTTAATGTATGGAACATGTCACTGGGGGCTCTGCCCCCCTCTGCAGGGACCGACCTCCTCAGCCAGTTGTATCATCAGCTAAGTTTAGACGCCTTTGTCACAGGAAGGAATCTCATGGAGACGGTGTGGACGGCTTCCTATTTATTCTCAGTTGGTTCTGTGTGGTTGGGGTTAGAGCTTCCTATTTATTCTCAGTTGGTTCTGTGTGGTTGGGGTTAGAGCTTCCTATTTATTCTCAGTTGGTTCTGTGTGGTTGGGGTTAGAGCTTCCTATTTATTCTCAGTTGGTTCTGTGTGGTTGGGGTTAGAGCTTCCTATTTATTCTCAGTTGGTTCTGTGTGGTTGGGGTTAGAGCTTCCTATTTATTCTCAGTTGGTTCTGTGTGGTTGGGGTTAGAGCTTCCTATTTATTGTCAGTTGGTTCTGTGTGGTTGGGGTTAGAGCTTCCTATTTATTGTCAGTTGGTTCTGTGTGGTTGGGGTTAGAGCTTCCTATTTATTCTCAGTGGGTGTGGTATGGTAGAGTCTATATTCTCAGTTGTTGTGTGGTGGGTTAGAGCTTCCTATTTATTCTCAGTTGGTTCTGTGTGGTTGGGGTTAGAGCTTCCTATTTATTCTCAGTTGGTTCTGTGTGGTTGGGGTTAGAGCTTCCTATTTATTCTCAGTTGGTTCTGTGTGGTTGGGGTTAGAGCTTCCTATTTATTCTCAGTTGGTTCTGTGTGGTTGGGGTTAGAGCTTCCTATTTATTCTCAGTTGGTTCTGTGTGGTTGGGGTTAGAGCTTCCTATTTATTCTCAGTTGGTTCTGTGTGGTTGGGGTTAGAGCTTCCTATTTATTCTCAGTTGGTTCTGTGTGGTTGGGGTTAGAGCTTCCTATTTATTCTCAGTTGGTTCTGTGTGGTTGGGGTTAGAGCTTCCTATTTATTCTCAGTTGGTTCTGTGTGGTTATGGTATGAGCTTCCTATTTATTCTCAGTTGGTTCTGTGTGGTTGGGGTTAGAGCTTCCTATTTATTCTCAGTTGGTTCTGTGTGGTTGGGGTTAGAGCTTCCTATTTATTCTCAGTTGGTTCTGTGTGGTTGGGGTTAGAGCTTCCTATTTATTCTCAGTTGGTTCTGTGTGGTTGGGGTTAGAGCTTCCTATTTATTGTCAGTTGGTTCTGTGTGGTTGGGGTTAGAGCTTCCTATTTATTGTCAGTTGGTTCTGTGTGGTTATGGTTAGAGCTTCCTATTTATTGTCAGTTGGTTCTGTGTGGTTGGGGTTAGAGCTTCCTATTTATTCTCAGTTGGTTCTGTGTGGTTGGGGTTAGAGCTTCCTATTTATTCTCAGTTGGTTCTGTGTGGTTATGGTTAGAGCTTCCTATTTATTCTCAGTTGGTTCTGTGTGGTTATGGTTAGAGCTTCCTATTTATTCTCAGTTGGTTCTGTGTGGTTGGGGTTAGAGCTTCCTATTTATTTATTCCCCCCCCCCCCCCACTACATCTGCTGCAGATTCACGTCCAACCTACTAATCTACATCAGCCGACATGTTCCCTCTGAAGTTTACCTGAGCTGTGTCCACCTCGTGTCTCAGGTGAGCTGCACAGTCACCGCCCGCCTGCTCCTGCTGCTTCCCGCACACTGCTCCGCCCAGCAGGGCCGCTCCGTGCTCTGAACCCAGTGCCCACCCTGAAGTGAAGTGATCTGTGTCTGAACCGAACTGGTCCAAGAAACTGAAGAACTCGTTTAACACGTTGACAACAGGTGGATGCAGCTGGTTCGACCCGGGCAGCTTGTTGCCGGTGATGATGATGATGATGATGGTGGCGACAGAGGGATTGAACGGGAGACAGGAGGAAGGTGGACAGAGCTGAACTCAGACTGCTCGGACAGTCTCCACCTGAAGCCGCAGCTCCGTGAACCGACGCAGACCTGCCAGGCCAGACTACGGTGCATGAACCGGGGATCGTGCTCCGGTCCCCGGGCCGGGCAGAGAGCTGGAGGGTGTCCGGGGGAGGGAGGGTGTTAACGGGGGAGGGAGGGTGTTAACGGGGGATTTTCATTAGCAGGGTTTTTATTTAAAGAGGCAGGAGTCAGCTACAGAGAAACACAGGAGGAAGAAAGGAGTGAAAGTCAAAGTGGTCAACTGATAATCAATTAAGATCATTTCAAACTAAAACCTTCTTCTTCTTCTTCTTCTTCTTATTATTATTATTATTATCAGACAGATGTTTATGAGGAGATTGGTTCATCCTCTATTAGCTGATAGTGTATTTTCTACATGTGGAAATGAAGGCGCCACTCACAGAATCCAGAGAATAGATTTTTATTTAGAAAAATAAATAACAGAAATAGATAAGACAGGAAAAAACTATCTCCAATAAATCTCCAGCAGACTAACGCGGTGAACAAACACCTGTGCAGGTTACTGTACTTCATCAGGAACTAGTCAGAGACGTAACGAGGACTAGTCAGTGGAACAACTACTAAAATCAGCTGTTACTGAACCGTGAACAGGATTTGGATTTAGGAGAGTTGTTGGTTTAGCAGTTTCATTAGAATCACTCAAATCAAACACCTGTCTAACTAAATGAACCTGAACTGGTTCACGATCAGTCCACTAGAACAGGTTCAAACAGCGACTCGGGTTTGAATCATCGAGTAACTCAACAGTCTGGAGCGGTTGATCTTTCTTCACCCTCTGAACTAACCACCGGCTCTCCTGTTGTTTAATTGCTGCTCAGTATGATTCAGTACTTTATTACAGCAGCAGTTCCATCTTGGTTCAGGTTAGTGATCAATGAATTAGAGCTCATACAGTTTTATGTGTTTTCTAGTTAAGCTGGTTTGGTTTGTGTGAACCTGAATTCCCCCCCGAATGACCTGTAGTCACATTACAGTTTTTCTCAATAGCTAAAACACTACACCCTGTTGTCTGAACCAAATGCTCAGTTGCCTGAACCCACTGATTGAATCAATCACTCTTTTGGCAAAACCATAAGCACTTTTCACCTGTTTAGACACAACTTGCCAACACATTTTCATTGTGATGCACCTGTGCTTTAATGGTGAGCACAGGTGACAAAAGTCAAACACCATTAAAGCACAGGTGTCACCACCTGAACACAACAACTCAAAACTGATCACACCTGTGGCTAATGATGTGAGGGAACATATACAATAAGCCAGTTCATAGAGCGCTGGTTTGTCAGACCTTACAATGGATAGAAATCAGAGAGGAAGAGTTCGTGTGAGAGGAGGTTGAGTTGGTCAAGGTGGTCAGCAAAGACAAAGAACAGTAATATCTGATGAAATCAGAGCTACTGTGATTGACCATGCTCTTGTCCATGGTATGAGCATGAGGGAGGCTGGACAAAGGGTACAAGCAAACATCAGTAGATTCACTGTGTCCACCATAATCAGAAGATTTAGAGAAGGGCATAGGGAAAGGCCTTTATTTGACATTATAGAACAGTATGTAAATGTTGACCGCAATTACTGTATGACATACTATAGAGCTGGTAAGTCCCGCCAAACCCGTGAAACCCCACTGGACTTCTAGATTGAAAAACCGTCAATGCAAGTGAATGTGAGAAAATAATTATTTTAGCTCTATATCTGGCAAATGCACAAGATTTCTTTAGTTTTGCAACATGCATTTAGCCTACAGTGAACAATAAACTTTTATTTCTCCAGCTTCACGTCCTGAGCATTGTGTTTTATATTTTTCTACATAGTGTTTAGTGACTGTTCAGTAGTGTTTTTAATTTTGATTGACTCGGGGCACGATTTGACAACATAGTTCAGTTTTGGTTACAGAATGAACTGTTTTGAGGTGAAAGTTTGGTTTTGCAAGAAGAGTCTGAGGTTTTGTGACTGTAGCTTGGAACCTTGGTTTTGTGTTCACAGTTAGAGAAAAGGAGAGCAGCTTTCAAGAAATGTGTTTTAGCAATCGAGAAAAACTGTAATATCAACACTTTTCAGCCCCCGTACAATCACAGACGTCACTTCAGCAAAATATACAACTAGGAAAGAAAGAAAACAGCTTAACAAAAGTGCTTTTGCAGGTCTCAGAGCTTCCACGACATTTGGTCAAATCCAAAATAAAAACCAATTTAGCATTAGCAAGACCTACTGTGCAGTGGTGTAAAGTGACTGTACATGTAATTCTGGACAGTTCAGAGGTGACAGGATTTCATTCACACTGCGTTCTTTCATTTTATCTTTTACATCTAACAAAGACTCACTACTTACTAAACTTACTTTGATTTTACACACAAAGCACAAGATTAACTTATCAAATACATTGAAATGCTCTCAGCTGTTTTCACACATGACAATAATAAACTTAGGTACAGATTTTTTTTATCTTTCTAACTTTGTTCTGTATTTTTAAAATTCATCTTTTGTTGAGACAGGTGGATGTTGGGTCTGCACACAACGAGCTGGAAAACCACAAATAAGGAGACAACAAGAACCAGAAACAGTGGATTTGTAAAAACATTTCAAAATGCTTTACAGAAATGATCCGTCACAGCTCTGTTGTCTCACTCGGAAACATGCACTGAACACCAGGAGGTGTTTTTTAAAAGGTTCAATTTGAATCATGGACAAGAAGATGATTTAGTTTAGTGACATTAAAAACTCATTTTGCATAGTGTTCGGATTCAGTGTTTGACTGGACGTGAGCTGGTCAGGCGGCTGCAGGTGATTGGTTGTTAGAGTCAGAAGGAAGGAGCTCTACCTAGACCCAGACCCAGACCCAGACCCAGACCCAGCCTCTGTGTTGCTATTGGCTGATTTGGAGCGAGTGTTGCGGGAACCACTTCGTCCAGTGGGAAGGAAGGGGTTGGTCTCCGAGGTAATAACGATGCTCGGGATTCGACCAATCGCTCCTCTCATCGCGTGCCCCTCGCCGTGATTCCCGCTCTGTCAGACAGACAAATACAGTTATGATGTCATCGTTTCATACTTCATTTCTAACTTATTAAGATCAGGAAATTCATTTTTTTAATAAAATTCCAGTTTGTGTTTTTCTACCTATATGAAATAAAGAGAAATAAAAATGAAAAGTGAAATTCAATAAAAAACTTCTCTGACATATAAAACTTCCACTTTTTGTGTTGCATGACTGAACATTTCTTTTTAGCAGTGTTGCTCACTCAGTACCACCCTGCTTCTGATTAAAACATCTGAAATATGAATCAAATGGTTGCTACTGGCTTTACTGATTCCTTTAGCACATTGTGCTAAGCTGTGGGATGGATGATCGTTTCCTGCAGCATGAATTGCTATGAGATCCTCTGACATTTGTATGAATAATAAAAACATTGCAACTCATCAAGATTCTATCTGTAATCTGGAAACTCAGAAGTGAGTGAGGATTCGACAGGTTGGAATGAATCCGATCTGTTCTCAACTCCAATCACACACGGTGTGAGTAAGACCTTCACTTTGATAAACAGGTGGTGTTAATGAGGTGGAGTTTTCCTCCCTTTCCTCCCTTTCATCCTGTTGCTGGACAGTACTCACATTTGCATTGCTGCTGCACTCACTTACTCCTGCTGTGGAGATATCGATGTCGTAGGAAGTCTGGGAATGAAGCAAACAAGCGTCAGCCTGCGATGGATTTAGTGATTAGCATCCTGCAGCGGTTCTTCCTGTCACACTAAATACCAAGAAGCAGTTCAATATTTCTAAATCAGATTTTAATCAGATTTATCAGCGAGGCAGCAGCGTTCATCAAACTCATCACTAATCAATTACCCACAGTCTGATCCACATTTGGAAAAATAAGTGACAGGATTCAGTCCATGATTAAGATCAAAGGGAAAAGAGGATTTTCTGGTCTGAGCTGAAAAGCACATTGAACAGATTAAAGAGCACAAAAGAACACAGAGCAGCAGACTTGAACATGAACACTGGTATCATGACAAAAAGAAGCTGTTCTGTTTTCAGAGCTGCACAGAAGGATCCTTCTCAGTCCTCTTCAGTGACCCCTCCTTGTTCTCACCCAATAACAATCTACACGGAGGGTTAAATATCTGTGGGCATGATGCTGAGGTCACTGCCATTAAATTAAATAATTCTTCTGTGAAGAATCTCGGAGTTATTTTTGATCAGGATATCTCCTTCACTTCATACATCAAAGAAATCTCTAGAACTGCCTTTCAGAATCATTGTTAAAATTAGGAGCATCCTGTCCCAAAGTGATGCTGAAAAACTAGTCCATGCATTTGTTACTTCCAGACTGGACTATTGTAATTCATTATTAATAGTTTGTCCCAATAACTCATTAAAAGGCCTCCAGTTAATCCAAAATGCTGCAGCCAGAGTTCTGACTGGAATTAGTAAGAGAGATCATATTTCTCCAACGTTAGCTTCTCTCCATTGGCTCCCTGTTAAATCCAGAATTGAATTTAAAATTCTTCTCCTCACTTATAAATCCCTTAATAATCAGGCTCCATCTTATCTTAAAGACCTCATAGTTCCATATCTTCCAAGTAGAACTCTACGTTCTCAGACTGCAGGTTTACTTGTGGTTCCTAGAGTTTCCAAATGTAGAATGGGAGGCAGAGCCTTTAGCTACCAAGCCCCTCTCCTGTGGAACCAGCTCCCAGTTCAGGTTCGGGAGGCAGACACCCTCTCTACATTTAAGACCTAAAACTTTCCTTTTTTATAAAGCTTATAGTTAAAGATGGATCAGGTGACTCTGAACCATCTCTTAGTTATGCTGATATAGGTTAATCTGCTGGGGGACCTCTACTGATACACTGAGCTCCTCTCCTCTCTCCTTTCTCCTCTATACATTCAAATTCTACCATTTCATGTCATTAACTTTGTGTCTTCTCTCTCCTGTAGTTGTGTTTCCTCCTCTCTGTCTCCCTCTCTCTGTTCTCCTCTGCAGGTATCCTCCTCCAGTCCAGTCCAGTGTCCAGTTACTGGTCCAACAACCTGTCCAGTGCCTCTGCTGGCTGATGTTCTTTTCTCTCTTCTTTTTCCACTCACCCCACCCGGTCGAGGCAGACGGCCGCCCACCCTGATCCTGGTTCTGCTGGAGTTTTTCCTGTCCACTGTCTCCTGGTGCTGCTCAGTGGGGTTGTTGGGTTTTCTAGATAATTCTGTCTAGTTATATTTTCTAAGGTCTTAAACACTGTAAAGGGCCTTGAGACGGCTTCTGTTGTGATTTGGCGCTATACAAATAACATTTATGCTGCCTGAAGTACAATTTTTCTCTTGAAGCATGTTCATCATTCTAGGTCTGTCCTAATCTTCTCCTCTTCTACAGTTCTGTGTCACAGTTTTAATATGGTCCTGGACACATGCAGACCAAGTAAGGTTAAGTGCTGGTCTGAAAGCAGTTTTAAATGACAAGGTAAAAGTCCAGTCTGATGATCGACAGTTGGGAGAGTACCCTTTCGAAGATGCCCGAGTCGTGGCTCTTCATCTTGGACTTGAAACTGGAGGAGGGTTTGAACTCGGGGAGCTCGGCTGTGTCTCTGCTGATGTCACAGGAGACCTGGCGGCTGGCCAGTCTGGAGCCCATACTGGACAGATCAGCTTCGATGTCTGTGAGACCCTGCAAAGAAAACACACACAAACATCTTGTGTCACATGTGTCTCCTTATCTCTTGCTTTACATTTCTGTTTTCCATGACTGATGTTGGATTCACAGCTCAGGCAGGTGAACTCACTGATTCGCTGTCGGAGGCCGAGGAGAGCCGGGACTTGGCGGTGCTCTGCCGTCTGAACTGGCTGCTGATATCTGACGTCTGACTGGTCACAGTGGAGCGGCGGGTGGACATGAAGCTGCTGCTGGTGGAGCGGAGGTCGCGAGGATGAACACAGAGCAGGGCTCCGAGACATGGGATGTACTTGGCTAACGCTATCCTGCACAGACAGACAGCAGTACTTAAAAAAACAAACCACTGTACTACCAAGTAACATGTACTTTAATTACTTCTACTCCAATAGTAGCAGTACTCCACCAAAAAAGTAATTTCTCTGGATTTCGGACTTTTTACTATGAAAAATCGTCCTCGTTCATTGAATCTCGTCTTCTACAGTTGTATAACCTGTTCTCCTCCATCCTGCAGCTTTAAAATCTCAACAATCAAGGTCAGGCATCCTGCGTGTGTTTAATTCTCTTCAGTCCAGTTAACATTCAGGTTAATTGATAGCGTTTTTTCATGTAAGCTGTAAGAGCTCCTGCGGCAGTGGAGCTGTCTCTGATTGGATCAATTCTGGAAAAGCCTGATGGTTCAGTGAGCTGCAGAACAAAAACAGAATAACAGGTGATGCGGCAGGTTATCTGGAGTCAGGGTGAATGAAGGTCGGTTTAAAAGCTGAGAGAGACGCCTGACTTCAGCTTTAGAACAAGGTGAGGTTAGCAGCAGATCTCATGTGGTGTGTTACCTGTACTTTGGGTGTGTGATGGCGTAGATGATGGGGTTGTGGATGGCCGAGGCCTTGGCGATGACAGCGGGCACAGAGTTCATGTAGGGGGTCAACATGTCAGCGTACCTGCAGCGGGAAACAGCAGCAACACAGTGAGGAGAATTTAGCAGAGTCGACCACACATCCAGCTCAGAGGAGATGGAACTGATCTCACATCAAAATGAGAATCGCTGACTGACAAACTGGGGTTTTCTCAGTGATTTCAGTCAGACGTGTGTTTGAGCAGCATCTAGTGCAGATCACAGTAACTGCAGCTAAAAAGCAGCTCTCACATTATTATGATGTGACGTACAGTAAGCTAAAGTACGCAGCGTCTGCAGGCTGCTGGTTTGCTGCAGTGTTTTACCCGGCGAAGGCGGTCAGGGCGACCGTGGAGTACGGCGACCAGGAAATGACGTAGAGCAGGATGACGATCAGAGCGATCTTCGCCATCTTCCACTCGTTCTGCAGTCGGTGGAAACTCTTCATGGAGTCGCGACTGCTCCCGTGGCCGTGAACGCTGCCGTTAATCTTCCCCACAGCCCTTAAAACACACACATAGACCTAATGAATTCTTTATTTATCACTCACATTTTATGTCTTTGTGCATCAAAGATTAAGGTGAAGAGGTTCAGTTTGATCTTATAAACTAAAATACAGATACAGATAGACAGCAGAGGACCTGACATTACTGCAGCGATGTGGTTTTGATTCGTGTACTAAAAACTAGAACAGCACAGAGCAGCTGCAGTTTACAGTGCAATGATTCTTTAACAGTTCAGTTAGAATTAACATTTAACATGCAGTGAGATTGTTTATCGCTTTAAAATGTGAAATCAGACGTGTGGAGACAGATAAAAACACAGACTGACTGGTTGGTGGTGCGGATGGCGCGGAAGATAAAGATGTAGCAGTAGATGATGATGAAGAGCGGCAGGAAGAAGACGAAGATGAAGAGCAGCATAGTGTACGCTCGCACGGACGGGGTAAACGTCATGTAGTCCCACGTACAGGAAGTCATCAGGCCCTCGGGAACATAAGCACCTGATGGGTGAGAGACACCGACAGAGAGTGTTATAAGAAATGTTATAATAAAAGTAAAACTGAAATCAGTGCTTCGTCGAGCTTTAGCAAGTTGTGTGAATTTCACCCTGGGAACATTTCATTTATTTCATGTAATCCAGTGTTTAGCCCCCGTGTGCTTGTATTGACAATGTCTGGGACTGGATCCTCTCAGGATATGAACTAAAACCTACACTGCAGGAGACTTAACAAGAGCAGAAACGGAGGAGCTTTGACTTTCAGCTGTGATCTTCAAACTCTCACTTCTGTCTGTGACAACAACAGAATGCTGGTTAAAAATCAGGAACACTGGTGGTTTTTACTGAAACATGATGCATCTGAAGTCACAGCAAAGTTTTTTCCAGTATTTAAACAGCACACAATCTTTCCCTAACATTAAAAAAAGCAACTTGGGCTCCACTCCGCTCTGCAGAGTTGAGTATCAGCCCGGGGACAGTGGAGAAGTACAAGCACAGTGTGGTGCAGTAGAGGTACTGTACTGTGTCCTCACTCCAGCCGAAGAACGGCGGCAGGCTCCAGCCCAAAGAGTAGACCCAAGCCGCCATGAGGATGAGGAGGGCTCGTTTCCGTGACAACACACCAATGGAAGTTAGAGGACGCGTGATGACGAAGTATCTGTCAACGGCGATCACAGTCAGCGTGATCATGGAGCAGATCCCGAAGAGTGCGCCACAGAACGCGTACAGCTCACAAGCTACAGACACAGAGGGAGGAAGGTCACAGCTTATGACGTTTAACAGCATCATGATGTCAGGACAGACTCTCAGCAGCAGCTGTGATGATCTGACATTAAAACACATCGACACACGTCTACTTCTACGTCTGAGCTGGACATCACAAAAAGTCAAAATAAATCTGTATGTTTGATAAAATCAGCATTTTAACAGAATTTCCAGCTCTAACAGTAAAAAGCAGACAGTGCAGAGAACTGGAGTTCACTGTTACTGTCCCCGACAGTGACGGCGAGGTTCAGAAAAGAGCTCAACAGCAATCCTGGATAATGTAGGAGAGTGTTGATCGTCAGAGATCATTTGACACCAGCAGCTGTGGTTTGTCATCGTGTGTCAGTCAGTACCTTTCTCTCCAAAGATCCACCTCTTGTGCATGCTGGTGATGAAGAAGGTGGGCGTCTGGGTGATACACATCAGCAGGTCTGTGATGGCGAGGTTGATGACAAACATGTTCGCTGGTGACCGCAGACTGCGACTCCTGCAACACACACAGTTTTCAGCCGGCTGTTGGCTGCTGAGACGTCTGTGAGCGAATCAGGTGAAAAACACAACAGAAACACAACATCCAGCTGGACCTTCAACTAAATTACTGTCTCATCAGGCAAAAACCGCTGAGTGTTTTGATCAGAGCTGATTGTGGTTTGTGTAAAGAGTGTAAAACGCGGTTGCTGTGTGTTTCAGACAAAGTCGTAAGATGAAAGACAACGTGTGTGGTCGATTCGAGTCAGGACACGACTCACTACAGCTGCACACACGTCCTGATCCTGGGCTTATCCCAGCAGGAGGAGACTCTGATTTAACCTCTGCAGCTTTAAAAGACACAGTACAGTGTTTCCTCTGAGGAGCCACAGGTGGAGGTTTAGAAGAGAAGCAGCAGCGTATGCTATTACCTCCACCCTAAACACAACAGAAAGGAGGGAGAACTTGTTTACACTGCAAAGATTTGTCTCTGTCTAAATGGTTTCAGTCAGTTAAATACTGAGCATGGGAAACTCTGCTATAAAAAAATACTGACGAAAGTAGAAACGGCTGCAAAGAACAGCAGTATTTTCTTGATCAGTTGGAGTTGGTCTAGAAATCACACCACAAACTACTGCAGCCACCAAAAGGAGGATTTCTCATTAACGTCTGTGTTCAGCAAACCTGACGTCATCCTGTGGGACACGTCAACACACCTGGAATCTACACAATGGGAAACTGTAACAGGTAGAGAGGGAAAGAAAGGCAGGTTAGTTAGGAAGTCACCTGCTGAAGGCATAAATGACCAGGAAGTTGCCGACCATGCCGGTGATGCCGATGGCGAGGATGACGGATCCGATGGTGTAGTGGGCGTGGTCGGGAACGTCCACTGTGGGGAATGGGAAATGGGCCTTGGGCACCATGGCCACCTGGAGGACAGAACACAGAATAACTTGTAGTTACAGCTGAAACCGTAATAACCAGAACCAACGATTCATGTGTAATGTGGCTCCACAGTAGTTACGGAACTGACACGGAGCATTCTGAAGGACCAGTGACAGCATCATTTAAGAGTAACGTGTCCCAGTTATCGTCTGCTGGAAAAACCTCAAGGTCAGGAGCAGTTTTCGGGTTTGTTTCACCTCCTGACGTAGTATTTGTTAAACCCTGACTGAAGCGTTGCACCAGATGTTCACACACATCCTGTCAGGTTCTTCATGTCTGTGATTTTAAGGGATTCAGTCAGTTTCCTCTCTTTTCTTTGGGAGGTGCTGAAGTGACATGAAAGCATAAGCGGAGATTAAAAGTCCTTCACATTGATGACATTATTGTTCCACATGGTGAAAAACCTCAGATCCACTAACGAGCTGAGTTAATCCTTTTAAGACCCACATCTCCACAACTCCTGTATATCGCTGTTTCCAATTACCTTGCTCTGACCTCCCTCTCTTCATAATATCACCTTGTTGCCATGTTAACAACATAAAGTACTTCACTGCCAGTTGAAATATCATGCACAGCTATTCAGGGATGGAGATCAGTCAGCTGAATTTTAATGTTTTAATAATAACACTGAATAAGTCTATGGAGCCTGGCTCCCCTCCTTATGAATCTGAAGTTGACATGTGGTAAAATAATGATATAAATCCTGCTGATAATAAGGAACAGACAAAGGTGATCAGGGATCAGAGTCAGTCAGACAAACAGCCTGTTTAGAAAAATCATTTAAAATCGCTATGGACTCTCAGGGTTAATACAAATACAAAGATGAAGAAAAGAAAACTTTGAGAGTGACATTTGAGAAAACTGATGTTTTACCTGGACCTTAAACTTTAATATAACTCTTAGAACAAAGCCATTTAACTACAGAGCCCTGTATTTCTTCATGATGATGATTCGAGTTAAATCCCTGCAGCCAGAATCTGCTCGAAGGACGGAAGCTAGAAGAGTGGAGGCTGGAGGGCAGTAGAAGAACGGACAAACACCTCAGTCCCTGCCACTGATTCTAGCTGCGTGTAGCTACAGTGAAGTTTGGTTCAAAATGTTCATGACTGTGAATAATGCTGAACGGTTTAAATCACCATCATCCAGCCAATCAGATCGTGTTAAAGACTCGTGTGATGTTGATGCGTCGCGTCTTGAAACAGGATCAAATGCTGCTCGCAGACGTCACATCCACAGCCACCGAGTTTAAATGTGCGTGTTGTACTCAGACGTTCAAACAAGTCAGCAGCAAAAACGACGATGGAGTCTGACATGTTGGGTGACAGAGTGCAGACTGTGGAGCTGACGCAGCAGGCGACAAACCCACCAACAGCAGGAATATTATTCATATCATTATATCACAGACTATTATCGTATCAGTCATAACTTGGATTCAGGGGGATCTCTTGACGCCTGCTGTAAGAAACATCTACAGTTAGTTATTCACTTCTTTGGCCTTAATTTCATTTTAGCTTAAAGAGCTGGTATCTGTCTTTCTACGACCTGACAGAGGAATCTGGACCATCTCAGATTAAACACGGTGCACAGTTCTCAGTCATGTGGCTTCTGCACAGCTCTGGTGAACACAGTATTCAAGGCTCCGTGTTTTTAAGGCTAAACCACATCAACAGATGTAAATGAGCTCTGTGTCTGCTGCATCTTCTGCCTCCACGGTTCACACACAGCACTGACACATTCCTACTGTAGTGCTGCACAAGTCTGAATTCATTTCCTGTAACTTGAAAAGACAATAAGACATTAACGCTCCCCTCCATCAGTTACTTTATGTGAATATACTGGAGCTTATTACACATCCATGTTGCTGGAGAACCAACTATAAGGGATATTATTACTTAATATTCCCCCTGATCTGTTTAAGCTTCTTTAAAGCTACAAAATCAGGCTTAAATCATCTCATTATTTTATCTTCTTCTTTTTCTTTAACATAAGTATTTTTGTCTACTTCCATGATTACTGTCTGCAGTCATCTGCTAATGTGTTTCTCTGAATGAGCGGCTGGTTGACGTAGCCATAACATGACGCTCAGCAAATGAACGAACAAATAAAGAAGCAATAACAGCAGAAAAAAGGAGGTTGATTAAGATAATTAGAGCAACTACAACTCTGATGAAAGCAGCGCACACAGGAGATAGAAGAGATAAAATAAGAGGATGATTGTTCCAGCGTCTCCCCGTCTGTTACCTGTCGGTCTAATACCTGTATGTTACTGGAGGAACTACTCATTCATTAACTGGTGGTCTTTTTAACGATTTTCTGGAGATGGTTGGACGTCCTGTGTCTCTTTCTGGTTATATTCTGTGTCTCTTTTCGTACATTTTCAGGTATTAGAAGTTACTTTACGTTTCTATTTGTTCATTTCTTCTCTCGGTGGTCATTTTTTTAGGGAGCTGTATGAGCTGTAGGACCGTTTTATTAACGCTTGTTATTGTGTCAGTTTGTTTCTGCTGTGACGTCAGGTCAACATCAGCAGAGAGAAGAAATAATAAAAGCAGCATCATGTGTCAATTCCAGTTCCCACTCAGCCCCCATTGTAACGCAGGGAGGAGGAGGAAGAGGAGGAGGAGGAAGAGGAAGAGGAGGGATGAGAAGCATGAGGAAGGGTGGAGGAGTATGAGGAAAGCGAGCAGTAGGACGGAAGAGGAGGAAGAGAGAGGGGAGGAGAAGCAGGAGGAGAGGGGGAGAGGAGGAGCAAGAGGGAAGAGGAGAAAGAGCATGAGGAGATTAAGAGAATAGCAGGAGGAATAAGAAGGAAGAAGAGGAAGAGCAGGACGAAAGGAGCATGAGTAGAGAAGAAGAGTAGGAGAGGATGAGGGTCGGGGAAAGAGGAAAGGAAGGAAGGAGGGAGGAGGAGAGGAGGAAGAGGAAGGAGAAGAAGAGGCAGGAGGAGAGAAGAAGAGGAAGAGGAGGAGGAAGAGGAGCAGGAGGAAGAGGAGAAGAGGAAGAGGAGGAGGGGAGGAGGAGGAGAGGAGGAGGAAGAGGAAGAGGAAGAGGAAGAGGAGGAGGAGGAGCAAGAGAAGAGGAACTCAACAACAGTTCCAGCTGCAGCTCTGTTTCTCTCTGAGTCCTGTTGACTCCTGTTACTCACTGTTTCTCTTCCTTCTGACAAATTCAAAAACACAAAACCAAATGATGTCTGGGACATTTTTTTATCTGCTTATTTGAATTGATTTTATTTGAAATTGTGTGTTTTTTATGCTTCATTCTTCCTGTTTTTATTCTGATAACTTCAATTTAAGCAGTGGTGGAGCTGCAGCGAAACATCCTGGGCACGGGTCGACTGATCATAACAGCTGCGGGCTGTGTGTGAATAATCGAATGATTATCTGCGGGGCTTCAGAACTTATACACAACAGACCAACGTGTCTGGTATGAATTGATGATAAAACCATCATAATGACTCTGAGCAGTGATCTAAGCAGCAGATCGAACTCCCCCATGACTCATAACTCTGAGCTGATCAATTTAATATCAGGACGTTGGTTTTGGAAAGTTCAGTGTTCCTGTTCAGAACCAGGACGGACCAACACACTATGTTCAGCCACTGATCTCATGAAGCTCATCACAACTAAACACAACTTTACAGAACACACAAACATCTTAAAGTCAATTTCCTCTGATGGATCATTTAACCAACATGATTGTTCTAATTGTCTTTCTGTTGAATGTTCTGTAGATAAAACCCAGAGGCAGAAAATCAGTCCCCCGTTAACCTGCATGTCTTTGGACCGTGGGAGGAAACCGGAGTACTCACAGGAAGCCCACAAAGACAGAACATCCAGACTCCACATGGATGGGTTCAGAACCCACAAACGCCGACCCCCCTGAGCGGAGCATAACCGCTCCACCGCCACGCTGGCCTGAAGATACAGTCAATAACAAATTGGAAACATCACTGAATATTAGACCAGGCTTTCGCTCACATGTCCTGTGGAACCTGCTGCTCTCATTGGCTCCAGAAGCACAACAACATGGAGCCGAACAGTACTTTAAGAAATAAAGTATAAAATATAAAAACTGAGCAGTAACACGTCCCAACCAGCACGTGCCCAGTCCGCAGAGCACACACGGACATCTGTCAGCGGTTTGGCTAAAGTCGTGATTCTGACCCACGGGTCCAAACTAGCTCCTCGATAGAACATCGCTGGTATTCACCTGCCATGTTACAGGACAAGCGTGGTGACGTCTTCACCAGTATCGATAAAGGCAAAAGACGTCCAAGTATTCCAGGTGTGTGTGAGTGTCTAGACAGTAGAAACTAGTCAGTAGTAAACTGTTTCCGTCTTTTGTCATTAGGTTCAATGTAACGTTCGATTGAAACAATGAGACCGATTCCACACAGACAAGATGGAAAGTGTACCCGGAGACAGAAATTCAGAATAACTGTAATGGAGAGAGTTGGTGAAATGTGGGGATTTCTATATATTTCCTATTCATCTGTCGGCCTTGAAAGCTTCCCACCTACACTGACTGAACTTTGTTGGCATCATCCTATAGAAAATCTTTAGTTTGAAACCATCACTGTGAGGATGCCGTGGCTCGTCCTCACTCACTGAGGTCTGATTTGGTTTGAGGGTTCAGGTAAAGGGTTAGAAAATGTGTGTTCATGGTTTTACACAACAGACGTTACAGACCAGACTCAGTGTTTGATCCTCACACAGATCAATAACAAATCGACTGCTGCATTTTATTGAGAAGACATTTGTGGAGACATTATTGATAAATTTAGTTTAAATGTCTGATCACCTTAAATGTGAATCTGATTTCCCCAAATCTGCTGACATCGATGGATGTAGATAAATGTGTGGTGTGTCAGACGGAACATGACACGTCCCTGTGATGTGTGTGTCACAGTGATCCACTAACAGCTCTCTGTATATACACATGTACACTGCAAACACTATCTGCTACTAGATAATTCAGCATGTTCATAGATGTATTCTCGCTCTCACTGGAGTACTGTTACCTTTGTACACTTCAGAGCAGGTGACAATAATAAACTCAGTGTGATTCATCTCAGCAGGCGACAGATCGATCCCGTCGTGTGTTCATATGTACAGTGTTTTTGTGCATCAACAAAATCAGAGACAAACAGTCCAATCATTAACGGTGAGGGGCTGATGAGGCGGGGTTGGGGTTCAGTTACTAACGCTGCTGCACTGTGGGAAATACAACAGATCATGTCCAGTTCCCTCTAAACGTTACTGTGTGGATGCTAAATGTAAATTCTGCACACAAAAGGTGGACTCCGTCTCTAACAATAAAAAGTGTGTCTAGAACTCAGAGTTTTGTTTGGCTGCACTTGACTTATGTGTGAAATCCACTGTGGCTGGATCCACACGTCTCTTTTCATGCATAACAGACAAAGTATACGAGCACGAGTGAAGTGAAATAGAAAAGCACGAATCCCGGTGAGAGCAAACGTATCTGACAGATCTCATACAGAGGAACACCCGTCTGCTTCACAGGGACTGGACCTGTTGCACTGCTTTCTAAACCTACTGGACCATATAAATACATTTCGTTTACTTCATCTACATGTCAAACAGGATTACAGGCTTGTCTTACTACACAGCAGGAAATTAAACAGTCGGATGGCTGAAAGAGGGAGATGCTCTGCTATTCTTAGATCCAGATCTCTGAATTACCACCCACGTCTCGTCAAATTAGGTCTAGTCTTGTGCAATCAGAGTTCTGCAAGATGGATTAATTATTTTACAGTCACAAAAAATGTGTTTGAGTCATGAGCTGTTTGCAGCTGTCAGGGTTTGTAGAGACAAAGACTTAACAAGACAAACTGTCCAAAACCCTAGTTTCTGCTTCAACAGGACAAATACACCTGGGGGCTTAGATAGAACTGGACCAGAGCACATGTACTGGTCTGTTCACACTGAGGACACCTCAGTCACGTCTTCCCAGATTCTCAGAAGCCTAAATGAAATCCAGCATGTGAGGAACCTCACCAGGTATGTTCTGTACTGCATTTGTAGAGAAACCTTCACTGTTACTGCTACTGATCATGTTGACCTGAAGAAATCACACAAAAACTAAATCTTGTGTCTCTTTCATTTCTTTGTCTGGACACCTAGTTGGACCAAACCTGAAGGTGCATCACACTGCTTCAGACAGAGGGTCCGAGGAGGCACCACATTCTTCTTCTGTTTCTTTCGGCTGTTCCTCTGCTTCCTCTTCTCTCAAACCACTAACTTCATGACCTCTCTGACTTTATCTCTAACATGTGACATGGTCGTCCCTCTGCTGGACTCATTCCTGATCCTCTTCATCCTCGGCACTCCCAATAGAACCTCAACATCCTCGGCTGTGCTACCTCCAGCTCTGCTACCTTTCTCCAGCCGTTCCATCCTGCTTGCACAAGAAGAATCATAATGCTCCTTAATAATCGTTTTTGGAATGACGAACTGTCCAAAACGTTTCCAGTAGAGCTCTAAGAGGGGAGGAAAGGAGGAGGAAGAGGAGGAGGAGGAGGAAGAGGAGGAAGAAGAGCAGGAGGAAGAGGAAGAAGAGGAAGAGGAGGAAGAGGAAAGGACGAAGAGGAGCATGAGGAAGAGGAAGAGGAGAGGAGGAGGAGGAAGAGGAGGAGGAGGAGGAGGAAGAGGAAAGGACGAAGAGGAGGAGGGGAAGAGGAGGAGGAGGAGGAGGAGAGGAAAGGACGAGAAGAGCAGGAGGAAGATGAAGAAGAGGAAGAGGAGGAGGAAGAGGAGCAGGAGGAAGAGGAAGAAGAGGAAGAGGAGGAGGAGGGAGGAGGGAGGAAGAGGAAGAGGAAGAGGAAGAGGAGAGAGAGCAAGAGGAAAAACTCAACAACAGTTCCAGCTGCAGCTCTGTTTCTCTCTCTGAGTCCTGTTGACTCCTGTTACCAGCTGTTTCTCTTCCTTCTGACAAATCAACAACACAAAACAAATGATGTCGGGGACATTTTTTACTGCTATTTGAATTTGATTTTATTTGAAATTGTGTTTTTTATGCTTCATCTTCCTGTTTTTATTCTGATAATTTCAATTTAAGCAGTGGTGGAGCTGCAGAAACATCCTGGCACCGGGTCGACTGATCAATAACAGCTGCTGGCTGTGTGTGAATAATCGAATGATTATCTGCGGGCTTCAGAACTTATACACAACAGACCAACGTGTCTGGTAGAATTGATGATAAAACCACATAATGACTCTGAGCAGTGACTAAGCAGCAATATCGAACTCCCCAGACTCATAACTCTGAGCTGATCAATTTAATATCAGGACGTTGGTTTTGGAAAGTTCAGTGTTCCTGTTCAGAACCAGGACGGACCAACACACTGTTCAGCCACTGATCTCATGAAGCTCATCACAACTAAACACAACTTTACAGAACACACAAACATCTTAAAGTCAATTTCCTCTGATGGATCATTTAACCAACATGATTGTTCTAATTGTCTTTCTGTTGAATGTTCTGTAGATAAACCCAGAGGCAGAAAATCAGTCCCCGTTAACCTGCATCTTGGACCGTGGGAGGAAACCGGAGTACTCACAGGAAGCCCACAAGACAGAACATCCAGACTCCACATGGATGGGTTCAAGAACATGATTTTAAGGGATTCAGTCAGTTTCCTCTCTTTTCTTTGGGAGGTGCTGAAGTGACATGAAAGCATAAGCGGAGATTAAAAGTCCTTCACATTGATGACATTATTGTTCCACATGGTGAAAAACCTCAGATCCACTAACGAGCTGAGTTAATCCTTTTAAGACCCACATCTCCACAACTCCTGTATATCGCTGTTTCCAATTACCTTGCTCTGACCTGCCACCTCCCTCTCTTCATAATATCACCTTGTTGCCATGTTAACAACATAAAGTACTTCACTGCCAGTTGAAATATCATGCACAGCTATTCAGGGATGGAGATCAGTCAGCTGAATTTTAATGTTTTAATAATAACACTGAATAAGTCTATGGAGCCTGGCTCCCCTCCTTATGAATCTGAAGTTGACATGTGGTAAAATAATGATATAAATCCTGCTGATAATAAGGAACAGACAAAGGTGATCAGGGATCAGAGTCAGTCAGACAAACAGCCTGTTTAGAAAAATCATTTAAAATCGCTATGGACTCTCAGGGTTAATACAAATACAAAGATGAAGAAAAGAAAACTTTGAGAGTGACATTTGAGAAAACTGATGTTTTACCTGGACCTTAAACTTTAATATAACTCTTAGAACAAAGCCATTTAACTTCAGAGCCCTGTATTTCTTCATGATGATGATTGAGTTAAATCCCTGCAGCCAGAATCTGCTCGAAGGACGGAAGCTAGAAGAGTGGAGGCTGGAGGGCAGTAGAAGAACGGACAAACACCTCAGTCCCTGCCACTGATTCTAGCTGCGTGTAGCTACAGTGAAGTTTGGTTCAAAATGTTCATGACTGTGAATAATGCTGAACGGTTTAAATCACCATCATCCAGCCAATCAGATCGTGTTAAAGACTCGTGTGATGTTGATGCGTCGCGTCTTGAAACAGGATCAAATGCTGCTCGCAGACGTCACATCCACAGCCACCGAGTTTAAATGTGCGTGTTGTACTCAGACGTTCAAACAAGTCAGCAGCAAAAACGACGATGGAGTCTGACATGTTGGGTGACAGAGTGCAGACTGTGGAGCTGACGCAGCAGGCGACAAACCCACCAACAGCAGGAATATTATTCATATCATTATATCACAGACTATTATCGTATCAGTCATAACTTGGATTCAGGGGGATCTCTTGACGCCTGCTGTAAGAAACATCTACAGTTAGTTATTCACTTCTTTGGCCTTAATTTCATTTTAGCTTAAAGAGCTGGTATCTGTCTTTCTACGACCTGACAGAGGAATCTGGACCATCTCAGATTAAACACGGTGCACAGTTCTCAGTCATGTGGCTTCTGCACAGCTCTGGTGAACACAGTATTCAAGGCTCCGTGTTTTTAAGGCTAAACCACATCAACAGATGTAAATGAGCTCTGTGTCTGCTGCATCTTCTGCCTCCACGGTTCACACACAGCACTGACACATTCCTACTGTAGTGCTGCACAAGTCTGAATTCATTTCCTGTAACTTGAAAAGACAATAAGACATCAACGCTCCCCTCCATCAGTTACTTTATGTGAATATACTGGAGCTTATTACACATCCATGTTGCTGGAGAACCAACTATAAGGGATATTATTACTTAATATTCCCCCTGATCTGTTTAAGCTTCTTTAAAGCTACAAAATAAGGCTTAAATCATCTCATTATTTTATCTTCTTCTTTTTCTTTAACATAAGTATTTTTGTCTACTTCCATGATTACTGTCTGCAGTCATCTGCTAATGTGCTTCTCTGAATGAGCGGCTGGTTGACGTAGCCATAACATGACGCTCAGCAAATGAACGAACAAATAAAGAAGCAATAACAGCAGAAAAAAGGAGGTTGATTAAGATAATTAGAGCAACTACAACTCTGATGAAAGCAGCGCACACAGGAGATAGAAGAGATAAAATAAGAGGATGATTGTTCCAGCGTCTCCCCGTCTGTTACCTGTCGGTCTAATACCTGTATGTTACTGGAGGAACTACTCATTCATTAACTGGTGGTCTTTTTAACGATTTTCTGGAGATGGTTGGACGTCCTGTGTCTCTTTCTGGTTATATTCTGTGTCTCTTTTCGTACATTTTCAGGTATTAGAAGTTACTTTACGTTTCTATTTGTTCATTTCTTCTCTCGGTGGTCATTTTTTTAGGGAGCTGTATGAGCTGTAGGACCGTTTTATTAACGCTTGTTATTGTGTCAGTTTGTTTCTGCTGTGACGTCAGGTCAACATCAGCAGAGAGAAGAAATAATAAAAGCAGCATCATGTGTCAATTCCAGTTCCCATCAGCCCCCATTGTAACGCAGGGAGGAGGAGGAAGAGGAGGAGGAGGAAGAGGAAGAGGAGGAGGAGAAGCAGGAGGAAGGGGAGGAGGAGGAGGAAGAGGAGGAGGAGGAGGAAGAGGAAAGAGGAAGAGGAGGAGGAGGAGGAGGAGGAAGAGGAGGAGGAGGAGGAAGAGGAGGAGGAAGAGGAGGAGGAAGAGGAGCATGAGGAAGAGGAAGAGGAGGAAGAAGAGCAGGAGGAAGAGGAAGAAGAGGAAGAGGAGGAAGAGGAAAGGACGAAGAGGAGCATGAGGAAGAGGAAGAGGAAGAGGAGGAGGAGGAAGAGGAGGAGGAGGAGGAGGAAGAGGAAAGGACGAAGAGGAGGAGGAGGAAGAGGAGGAGGAGGAGGAGGAAGAGGAAAGGACGAAGAAGAGCAGGAGGAAGAGGAAGAAGAGGAAGAGGAGGAGGAAGAGGAGGAGGAGGAAGAGGAAGAGAGGAGGAGGAGGAGGAGGAAGAGGAAGAGGAAGAGGAAGAGGAAGAGGAGGAGCAGGAGGAAGAGGAACTCAACAACAGTTCCAGCTGCAGCTCTGTTTCTCTCTCTGAGTCCTGTTGACTCCTGTTACTCAGCTGTTTCTCTTCCTTCTGACAAATTCAACAACACAAAACCAAATGATGTCTGGGACATTTTTTTATCTGCTTATTTGAATTTGATTTTATTTGAAATTGTGTTTTTTATGCTTCATTCTTCCTGTTTTTATTCTGATAACTTCAATTTAAGCAGTGGTGGAGCTGCAGAAACATCCTGGCACCGGGTCGACTGATCAATAACAGCTGCTGGCTGTGTGTGAATAATCGAATGATTATCTGCGGGGCTTCAGAACTTATACACAACAGACCAACGTGTCTGGTATGAATTGATGATAAAACCATCATAATGACTCTGAGCAGTGATCTAAGCAGCAGATCGAACTCCCCCATGACTCATAACTCTGAGCTGATCAATTTAATATCAGGACGTTGGTTTTGGAAAGTTCAGTGTTCCTGTTCAGAACCAGGACGGACCAACACACTATGTTCAGCCACTGATCTCATGAAGCTCATCACAACTAAACACAACTTTACAGAACACACAAACATCTTAAAGTCAATTTCCTCTGATGGATCATTTAACCAACATGATTGTTCTAATTGTCTTTCTGTTGAATGTTCTGTAGATAAACCCAGAGGCAGAAAATCAGTCCCCCGTTAACCTGCATGTCTTTGGACCGTGGGAGGAAACCGGAGTACTCACAGGAAGCCCACAAAGACAGAACATCCAGACTCCACATGGACGGGTTCAGAACCCACAAACGCCGACCCCCCTGAGCGGGAGCAGTAACCGCTCCACCGCCACGCTGGCCTGAAGATACAGTCAATAACAAATTGGAAACATCACTGAATATTAGACCAGGCTTCGCTCACATGTCCTGTGGAACCTGCTGCTCTCATTGCTCCAGAACAACAACAACATGGAGCCGAACAGACTTTAGAATAAAGTAATAAAATATAAAAACTGAGCAGTAACAACGTCCCAACCAGCACGTGCACCAGTCCGCAGCCACACACTGACATCTGTCAGCGGTTTGGGCTAAAGTCAGTGATTCTGGACCACGTCCGTCTTTTGTCCAGTTGATGTTCAATGTAACGTTCAGAATATGAACAATGAGACCAGATCCCACAGAGACAAGATGGTAAAGTGACCCGGAGACAGAAGGATTCAGAATAACTGTATGAGAGAGAGTTGGTGAAATGTGGGAGTTCATATAATAATTCTCTATTCATCTGTCGGCCTTGAAAGCTTCCCACGCTACAACTGACTGAACTTGTGCATCATCCTATAGAAAATCTTTAGTTTGAAACCATCACTGTGAGGATGCCGTGGCTCGTCCTCACTCACTGAGGTCTGATTTGGTTTGAGGGTTCAGGTAAAGGGTTAGAAAATGTGTGTTCATGGTTTTACACAACAGACGTTACAGACCAGACTCAGTGTTTGATCCTCACACAGATCAATAACAAATCGACTGCTGCATTTTATTGAGAAGACATTTGTGGAGACATTATTGATAAATTTAGTTTAAATGTCTGATCACCTTAAATGTGAATCTGATTTCCCCAAATCTGCTGACATCGATGGATGTAGATAAATGTGTGGTGTGTCAGACGGAACATGACACGTCCCTGTGATGTGTGTGTCACAGTGATCCACTAACAGCTCTCTGTATATACACATGTACACTGCAAACACTATCTGCTACTAGATAATTCAGCATGTTCATAGATGTATTCTCGCTCTCACTGGAGTACTGTTACCTTTGTACACTTCAGAGCAGGTGACAATAATAAACTCAGTGTGATTCATCTCAGCAGGCGACAGATCGATCCCGTCGTGTGTTCATATGTACAGTGTTTTTGTGCATCAACAAAATCAGAGACAAACAGTCCAATCATTAACGGTGAGGGGCTGATGAGGCGGGGTTGGGGTTCAGTTACTAACGCTGCTGCACTGTGGGAAATACAACAGATCATGTCCAGTTCCCTCTAAACGTTACTGTGTGGATGCTAAATGTAAATTCTGCACACAAAAGGTGGACTCCGTCTCTAACAATAAAAAGTGTGTCTAGAACTCAGAGTTTTGTTTGGCTGCACTTGACTTATGTGTGAAATCCACTGTGGCTGGATCCACACGTCTCTTTTCATGCATAACAGACAAAGTATACGAGCACGAGTGAAGTGAAATAGAAAAGCACGAATCCCCGGTGAGAGCAAACGTATCTGACAGATCTCATACAGAGGAACACCACGTCTGCTTCACATGGACTGGACCTGTTGCACTGCTTTCTAAACCTACTGGACCATATAAATACATTTCGTTTACTTCATCTACATGTCAAACAGGATTACAGGCTTGTTCTTACTACACAGCAGGAAATTAAACAGTCGGATGGCTGAAAGAGGGAGATGCTCTGCTATTCTTAGATCCAGATCTCTGAATTACCACCCACGTCTCGTCAAATTAGGTCTAGTCTTGTGCCAATCAGAGTTCTGCAAGATGGATTAATTATTTTACAGTCACAAAAAATGTGTTTGAGTCATGAGCTGTTTGCAGCTGTCAGGGTTTGTAGAGACAAAGACTTAACAAGACAAACTGTCAAAACCCTAGTTTCTGCTTCAACAGGACAAATACACCTGGGGGCTTAGATAGAACTGGACCAGAGCACATGTACTGGTCTGTTCACACTGAGGACACCTCAGTCACGTCTTCCCAGATTCTCAGAAGCCTAAATGAAATCCAGCATGTGAGGAACCTCACCAGGTATGTTCTGTACTGCATTTGTAGAGAAACCTTCACTGTTACTGCTACTGATGCATGTTGACCTGAAGAAATCACACAAAAACTAAATCTTGTGTCTCTTTCATTTCTTTGTCTGGACACCATAGTTGGACCAAACCCTGAAGGTGCATCACACTGCTTCAGACAGAGGGTCCGAGGAGGCACCACATTCTTCTTCTGTTTCTTTCGGCTGTTCCTCTGCTTCCTCTTCTCTCAAACCAACTAACTTCATGACCTCTCTGACTTTATCTCTAACATGTGACATGGTCGGTCCCTCTGCTGGACTCATTCCTGATCCTCTTCATCCTCGTCACTCCCAATAGAACCTCAACATCCTCGGCTGTGCTACCTCCAGCTCTGCTACCTTTCTCCAGCCGTTCCATCCTGCTTGCACAAGAAGAATCATAATGCTCCTTAATAATCGTTTTTTGGAATGACGAACTGTCCAAAACGTTTCCAGTAGAGCTCTAGAATAAAATAAGAACCAGGATATGTTTAATATCTACTCATTGGATGCTTGAGCACAGAATAAGCAGAAACAATGAGAGGGGTCCTTACACCCAGAGGGTCATTAATAAAGACTGTAGCTCTAGTTAAACGTCTTCCAGCCCATCACCAGGTGATAGATGCAGAACTTCCTGTAAATGTCCTGACCATTCAAATTCAGCCAGCAACTGGTCCCAGTAAATGTTCTTTCCTCCTTTAAAATCATACACCTGCTCAGTCTGGTCCAGTAATCCTGCTCGAGAAAACTCTAGACCCTAAAAATCCAGCTTCATCTCCAGGGACTTATCTCTCTCATATATGGAACAGTTTAGCTCAGTTATGTCAACTCATTATGGCCTCAAATCCTCCCAGTGTCTGTGTGGGGGGTGATATCGTCTACTGTTTATTAGCTGCACATATTTCCTGTCATCGTTTGATCTTTTCATTCCCTTCACTTCATACATTATATATATTGTTTTTTTAAATCTACCATGATTTCCTGGGCCTCAAACAGAACACAGTTCATGTCATTTCTTTCTAAAATGACCCACATGACATTTAGGTGTGTTTTTCTGCAGCTCTATTTATTAGGAAACACTGGAACCTTTAAAAACTGTTGTTCAAAGACATCAAACGTTGCTGCATCAGTAATGAAAACGTGTGTGTGGTGCGATGAAGAGACTCTAATGTTCCTCAATTTAATACACGAAACAAACCAAAAAGCCAGAATTCAGCTCCATCATCTATTATTTCTGCAAATGTTCTATTTATTTTTAAATGTAAAACCAACTCCTACTGTTCTGGTGTTCATGCACATCTTCATTCATTATTATATGAATAAAAATTATTCTTATATTTCTGGAGGTTTTGTCCAGATGTTCACTAGGTTTAGATGGAAACCAGCTCATTGTTAATGCATTTTGAAAAATATTACAAATGGTCATAATTCAATTGATTCATTCCATTTGCTTCATTTTAAAGAGCTCTCTTACCTCTGCTATGCAGACGATGTTCAACTAAACCTGTTGACTTAACTCTGTCAAATCCCAGAAACGTGCAGCTCCTCGTGAACAGATGATGCTGAACAGTCTGAGGTTGATGAGTTAAAAGGACTGAATACGGTCATAGTTCAGCATAGTTCCAGCTACATAACATTTGTGCAACTATCAGGAGAACACGGTGTATATTCAGAGAGTTCTGGAAACAGTCCGTCCCCCTCCTTCGGACTGGACGCTATGATTATCGTGACAGATGGCTGCTGTCAGAATCTAAAACTGTCTGCTTTTCAGTTTTAAACACACACACTGTCAGTGTGTAGGTCCATTCATATATCACAAGGCTGCAGCTCAGTGTTCTTATCTTTAAAATAATAGTTTAATTATTAACTAACAATTTGATGTGGTCAAACTGAACGTTTTTATTGGAGAACTGAACTGAACGGAACCTGATTATAAAAATGTTCCCTTCGTTTTGGTTGATTAATTGATTTGGTTCCTTATTTAACGTACACAGCACACACACACATACATACATCTACTCTACACTGTACTGCTTAAATTAAAGCTGTAACTCTGAACTTTAGTGTATTTTCCATGATTTTCTTTTCAAACTGAACGTACTGAAGCTGAGCCGGTGATGGAGCTGTGGCTGGGTGGGTGTTCTGTAGGTGCCTCATACTGAGCTCCTACATCAACAGAGCGACTTGTTGAGCAGCAGAAGTAAACACAGCACTGAAATGTCATCGAAATGCCATCGACGGACAGTTAACCTACATTTCGCTGCCTGGTGGTTCCAGGAAACTGCTTCTGTCTGTTGACATTCATGTTGCGTGTTCACATCCATCAGTCTCCTCGTGTAGTAAAGCGATGAACTCACACAGGTGGAATTGAATTGATTTACATCGTCCAGCAGCTGCACACAGGTCTGACTGTGCACTGTACACCCTAGTGTCAGTTTTCAGATTTCTGTGATAATTTCAGGTGCTGCTTCTGGAGGAGGCTGTGGTAAAAGCTGAGAGAAGCTTATCAAAGACAAAACAAGTATTTGGTACTGTAAGACATTTTACATGTGTTGGATTCAAGATAAAAAAAGAATACATGAGATCTGAAACAGTTTCTTTGACACTCAGTCCTGCTAAAGATCCTTTTGTGTTTTCTCAGCGTTGTGTAAACCAGGCTCAGCTCTACTTAACACCTGATTCTGCTCAGACTGCAGCCAACTCATCATTTATCAGATCGTTCATCCACCTCCTCTATTAAGTTACTTTCCTCTCTTCTGTCAACTCATGACAAAAACAGACAAACGTGAAATCTCAGCACTTTGAACATCAAGTACTAAACAATTAAGGGACAGTTCTGATGCAATTTGAAGAGAGGAGACTAAACAGTCAGTGGAAAGTTGGTGTGAGGACGAACCAGAGTTAAATCAATGCAGCATTTGCAGATGAATCAATAACATCAACATGCAGCAGCCGCAGCAGCAAACAGACACTCAGTGCACACACAGGATGGTCCTGAAGAAGAATCGTTTAGATGGTCGTGTCCTCCACTGATCACCTCCACATCCTGCAGTTTTACAGTAACCTCACAGCTGCAGGCGACGATAATAAAATCCACCACACAACTATCAGCAGCATCTGAAATGTTCACATCAGACTCATGTAGCTTCACATACTATTTAAGACTTTGTTCCTTGTGCAGCAGCTCGTGTGACTTTACAAAACAGCAGTCGTGCAGTTTGAGCTCAGAGGATGAAAGTTGCATTCATGCATTTTCAAATTGAAGCAGACATTTGCTTTCAGCACATCCCTCAAACTTTTTCTCTACATCTTCCGTGACGCGCTACCAGCTACTGTAGCTAATTACACAGAATTGCGAATTAATTAGATAGTATGAAATGTGCAGTCTGCAGAAATGAACAGCAGATCTGATTTAAAGTACAGCACAGTAACAGCTTGTCTTTACTTAAGGCTTTAATAAGCAGAAGTGTAAAATCAGTGAAACTATAAAACCAAGTATCATTGTGCCTATTTTAATAGTAGTATTAGTATAATAGTATCAAATGTTATTTCTTCATTTCATCTAATCAGTAAATAGACTAAAGCCTCTGTAGTTCAATAATGAAGTAATCATTCAACAATATCTGACCATTTCTTAAACCTACTGAGCTGCACTGAAGCCTTGAGCGCAACAAACCGAACTTCGTAGGGAAAAATGCGTATTTAATATTTATGTGTTTACTGGTAACAATAGATGATTAATATGATATGAGAATAATGTGTCGGCAAATCCATAAGAGTCGTTCCTCAATTCGGTTCTGTATTAACTGTAATTATTGCAAAAGAAAGAAAGAACAGAAAAACTAAGGCACAGTGCTGCTTGAATAATAGCAGAAAGTCTTCTCTTCTCTTTTTCACCATCACAGTCACATAGTTTTGTGTCCGTGGACAGTTAAATATTAAATTCCCTGTGTTTGCTATGGACTTCGGAAACACGCTGGACTCACCGTGTGGGCGGCCGAGGTGGGAGGCTGGAGCTCCGCTAGCGGCTCCGCATCCAGCGCCGAACCGTTGCCGCTCCGAGCGGATGCTGCTGACAGCGCCAGGATGTCGGTGATGCTCTGCAGCAGCAGCAGCAGCAGCAGCAGCAGCAGCAGCAGCAGCAGCAGCAGCAGCAGCAGCTCTCCCTGCAGGAGGAGAGGGAGGGAGACTTGATGCACGCTTGATTGACAGGTGATGGGATGAACCAAGGCGTCCAACAGGTGGGAGAAGGTTTGAATAATGAAGTTAACAGGGTCTTGCTGCTGTGATGGCTCAGTGTCACACTCAGAATGAATTCAAACACTGGTGGAGTTCCAGTTATTTAGTAAAAACTCTGATTGAGTATGACTGGTCAAATGTCTGCTGTGAAAAACAACCTCTGGGACACATAGAATTACAACAAAGGAAAGAAAAATCACCTGAAAAGGTGCATAATGACTAAACATCTCAAAGAGAAGTAAAAGGATTTGTTAAAGATGCCGAAATTACAGGAAGATGTAGTTTGACAACTAAAACCAATAAAATGAGCCGCCTGAGGCAGAAATGCTTTCATTGAACATTGAAGAGGTGGAATGAAGCAGACTGGACTGTGTAGGTGGACGGAATAAACCCTGAGCTCTGTCAAAGGATTAAAGTCAGAATTCAATTCTGTTCATGTTGTTTTTAACGTGGAACGTTAGAAACGAACCTGATGAAGATGAGTTTTCTCCTGGACGAGTCAGGGACCGAACCAGATCCACAATCGGGTCCAGAGACGTTGGACTGATAAACAACTCTAGTTACCCTCAGGGGCTGATGGGTAGTTCCAGTCTTCCTACGGTACCGGCAGAAACTCCCAACAAATCAAACCAACAAACATCCAGACTCCAACTCCTGCAGCTCCACGCTGTGTCCTGATCGAGGAAAAAAGACTGCAGTATTACTACAGTATTACCCACAAACAGTCTGAAATGTCTGTGTCCGTCTGCAGAAACAGAGGAAGAAAGAACAGATGAACACAGGTAGACGAGTTTATAAAGAGACAGGTGTGTCAGTGATCTGATGAAAACTCATTCCTGTGATTATCTGCTGACCTGCTGCTGATGCTTTGACTGATTTGTGAAACGAGGATAAACACTCTCACTGATGAACAGAGGAATACGCAGAAAGCTCACCTGTCACACACACACACACACGGCTTTAACTCTTCTCGCTAATGGTCCGATGAAGCTGAAATTCCCAGAATTTGGACGCTTGAATTTAACTAAGTGACTTCACTGAGCTTCACCCTGACCTCTGACCTGAGCTCACAGCTCACTATCTCTGATGTCTCACTTTGGCTGCACCTGTATAAGGTGTTAGCTCCTCATGCAGCTCTGTGAAGGCCTGCTGATTGATGATTGATGAGACTGAGATCTTCTTCCTCTGTGCCGCAGTTCTCCATCCGACGGACCCTGTGTAGTTAAACCAAAGTGGTAGTTAAAGACTTCACATGACGTAAGATGGAGACAGAGTGTGTGAGGTTTGAGGTTCTGTGACGGACGACACGTGTTGAGAGGGACCAACAGATGTTTCTCTGCCGGAGCCTCGATTCCTCCCCTGCAAACACAGACACTGAAGTCAGAACACAGGATGTGAACCACAGGCTTCATGTCACACATACACTTAGAGAACAGTGCAGAGGAGGAATTGAAAGCACGTGATCATAATAAATCAAATACTGAACCTTAATCCCTGAGCCACCAGGTTGCTGCTCTTTTTGTATTAATATTAAGCTGCTGGACTCACAGGGAAGCAGAGTCCAAGACAATGAAAGGTAAAGACAGGATGCAGAGACCTGCAGAGCTCAAACACTTGAAGTAGGTCTGACAGGTGCACAGGTGCAAATGGTTCTGAGAGAGAGAGACAGGGTCCATGGAGACATTTGTTGGACATTTATATAGAAGCTGGATCTGGATCCATGTCACTGACAAACATCAGATCTAACAGAACTGAGCTCAGCTGCCCACGAAGAATAATAAAATGAAATGTGTGTGTGCAGCAGGGTAACAACAGAAAACCTGTGAGGATTTAATCAGCGTTAAACTGATGGAGGGCACTGAATGATTGACAGGTAGAAAGATGACAACACACACACACACAGTTGACAGGAGCGAGGACACACTTGAAGGTCAACGTTCTCCGTTTGAATAGAAACATTTTACTGATATTAATTAATTACAGCTAAACACTTTAAAATAACAGTATGAGTAGATGAAGGATCAGGTTCAGAGTCTTGGATCAGGTCAGATGGGACTTTATCAGCTGCAAATTTCTATTTCAAAGTGTGGTAGGTAAAATGTATTTAAAAGAAACAAATGAGTGAGGAAAAGTCTTATTTTTTATGTTAAACATCTCAGAGAAACACAGCACTTTAAATTAAATGAAACTGAGCAGAGACAGAAAATGAAGGGACCAACGTGGTTCAGGGCAGATCAGGGACCACGCTGCTGACCCTTCTTCTTCATGGAGATCAGAATCCGGGTCAAATCCTAAATTATCAGGACTCCTGCTCTTGTTTAAAAGTCATAGATCCTGAAGAAAAGGATGAAAAAGGAGCACAGAGACAGAAAATGAGCAGAAGAAGAAGAAGATGATGACGATCAGATGAAAGAAGTGAAAGAGATGAAATGAGGAAAAATAACACACAGAAATACACACAACTACTTATAGAAAGAATGTCCAAAAGACACTAATGATTGCTAAAAACAGGCCTTACAGTAACTGTGTGCTCGTACTCTGTCCATGCATGTGCAGCCTGTAGGTGGCTGACGTCTTGCAGCTGCAGCACTTCAGGGTTTCAAACCTGGATCTTTCGAGGCTGGACTGAATCTAAGCTGGATATTAAGACTTTAAGGCAACGAAACGTCATCCAGGACTTGTAAAATCCCGTCTCCTGCTATTATAATCTCTGTAGTTTCATTATGTCCTCAGGAACCCAGATGTGTTTCGGGACTTCTGCTTGATTGGCAGTGATGCAGGAAGCAGCAGGAGGGAGCACTGACCTTCTCTAATTCAGTGTGTGTGTGTGTGATGCATGACCGGAGGTTAATTCATTTTAAAAGCCCATTCTCAAATCACTTCAGAGGACACAAATGATCTTCATGAATATTAAATGAATGAGTTTCTCTCCCTGGTGATGAACCTTCATATAGGGTTATAGTTGTAATCCTAGAACCAGCTGAATCCCGCATGTTTCTTCTTCAGGCTTCATCTCTCTTCTGTAACGTGCTGTGATCCTGTGTTGTTATGTTCTGACTTGATTCAAATCCAGTTTCAAATATTGTAATTCTTACTTCACTCCATTTTTAAACCTCTGATTTAAAATGTAATTAATTCAATGATATTTTATATAAATGTAATAAACATTTTGCATCATAAGCGGAACTCAGTTCTATTTTATATAAATTAAGTTATTTCTATAAAACACTTACTGGAGTTTTCTTTTTGATTGTAAAATTAAACCATTTAAACTAAACTAATGTATTTGTTTCCCAGACCAAACTCTTCTAAGACAGTGACGAGTTCTGAGACGTACCTGCTGCTTCTGTGTCAGCTGCCATCAGGCGGACGTCCTGAGTCTTTCCTCACAGAACAGGAACCAAACAGCTGGACGGTTAATGCTCAGGTTTTCATGAGTAAATACGGCGTCAAAAAGGATCATCTTCTTTAATTTCTATTATTTGTTTAACTGAGACAGTTTACACGGTCTTCTACAGAACGTGATGCATTACGGGTTGTTTGAAGCTTGATAAGTGTCCCCTCCTCCAATTCATCTGTGTCTCAGTGAGTTTCTACCTCTGAAGGTTGTTTTCTATTGACGTCTGTTCTTCAAGCTGCAGCTTCTATTCAGCCGAGGAAGTCGGTTTCTCTACAGCAGCACACACACACACACACACACACCTCCACACACACACACACACACCTCCACACACACACACACACACACACACACACACACACACACACACACACCTCCACACACACACACACACACACACACCTCCACACACATACACACATACACACACACACCTCCACACACACACACCTCCACACACACACACACACACACCTCCACACACACACCTCCACACACACACACACACACACCTCCACACACACACACACACACACACCGTGTTGTTAAGGTGCATGTTGGACGCAGACCAATGGGAAAGGCCTCAACAACGTTTAGACAACGTGAAACATGTCAGTGTCTAAAATCATCTGAGGTTGTTTTGCCAACATGCTCACATTTACATAAGGAAGTATGGATAATAAAGACTTGTCATAGAATAATCTAATTTAAATTAGAATCACAGTATCACAGGTTAAACCGAAGCTGAGCACAAACTGCTGTTCTCCACGTTTAAATGTGGAAGACAAGCAACTGTCCAGTTCTCTGCTAGCACTGCTTCATGTGTTAGCTGGCATAATACAAGCTGCACATTGTTCAGAAGTCTGTCTAGAACATAGTGGTATGTTATTTACTTCACTGTGCAGTCGGTTAAACATTCATACCAGCTGACTTTGTCCTTCCAGCTCCACCATTGTCTGAGCAGGTATCCTTCAGCTTGTGACGGACTGAACACACCTGATCAGGTGTTCAGCAGTGGTTAGGGCAGGAACAGCTGGGATGACCACTGCTGTCTCTCTGACACCTCCACCAGAGTCCAGTTGTACCTGCACCGTGGAGCCGGTGCAGCAGACTAAAGCAGGACTCCGACCACCTGAGAATGGTGGAACATCTGCAGAACATCTGCAGAACATCTGCAGAACATCTGCAGCATGAATGACCGGAGCGCCTCAGTGGGTTTCTGAGCGTCTTTGTACAGAGATTCTGGGTTTCTGTTCCAGACCAGACTGTCCTCCTCAGGATCTGGATTATCAGAATTATACTCATTAGTTTGTTAAATGTCATTTACTAAGTTAGTCCACTGACAGTTTTCTTCATTTGAAAAGTGTGGATGTTGCCAAGCTGAAGGTTTCAGACTTTCCCATTCGGACCTCTGAACTTCAGTGTTTCCTTCTTACTTGTTGAATTTTGGAAACAGCGTGGCAGGGAAGGCAGCATTATATGACTTATACATGATATATATGAGATATATTCTACTGAAGGATTCAGTATTTAATGGGTCTGGTTCCAGTACTTTCTCACCACCAGTGGCACTACAACACAGAACACACTGAAACTCTGGGATTAGTGGTTCGGTTTCCTCCTAAAGGTGTGATCCACAACACTCAACACCTGACACACGAGGAATCATCTGGGGATTACTGTGGGTTTGGTTCTGGCCTCGGTGAGACTGAATCTTTTAGTGTCTCACTGCACTTTTGGCCCTTTGATGCTGCTTCGACCCAAATCCCTCAAAAATGATCTAATATTCATTTGCTAAAAGAGCGACAGGTTGAGCTGTGACACTGACCTCGTGCTCGGTGTTAAACTGGGTCATCGTGGTGAATTAATGTGTCTTCCATTATGGTTAAATAGACTTTGTAACACACATCCGTCAGGTGTAAGTGGGACACTGAAGACACGTCCTTCAGTCTGTCACTAACTCCTGGACACATAAAACCTGACAGATGGACCCAGCTTACGGGTTTAAGTATGAGGAATAAAAAGAGGCAGTGAGCGCATCTGTGAGGGAAAACTCTCAGGAAGAAAATGAGAGAGTTTGTTCAGTTATATCTTCAGTTTCTTTGTTTCCGTACTTAAACTTAAAACAAAGGTTTCGTGAGCTGACAGGTTTCTGCTGAGCCCTGCAGGAGGCACCAAAACATCATTTCTATCTGTCCTGCAGCTTCACACGGACTCACATTCACACTGACACTGATGTTTGTACTGCATGAAAGCAAGCAGCTTACTTTAATTCAATTTAATTCAATGTATTTGTATAGCGCTGAATCACAACAGCAGTCACCTCAAGGCACTTACAGAGTATAACTGTATACAGGAAAAACTCCCTTTAGAGGAAGAAACCTTCAGCAGAACCTGGCTCATGGTGGGCGGCCATCTGCCTCCTACCTACACTTTAGTAGATGTAATCTGTAAATCTACGCTCACCTGCTCGAATAACAACAGTGATAAGAGTGAAGCATCATGCGGTGACAGGGCCACATAAGGAGGAGCTCAGGTGGATGAATCTGATTTTAGACCATTTCACACCATGTTAAACGAATACTTACCAAGTCGGCTTGTTACAGATATGTGCATGATATGATGCAGTACTCTACAGTACTACTGCATGTGACTGTGTGTAATTACAGTCACTTCAGTAAACTTTTCGACGTAACACTATCAATTCAAAGTGTATAAACAGGAATAAACAGCTGATTAGATGAAAGTTACAGGTGAGGGCTTCAGTCTCACCTCATTATTGAATCACTTCTATTCCATGTATTCATTGGTTGTATCCTGATCCCACTGGAGGATACTAAATGATGAAGAAAAATTTAAAAACATAGGATTTGAAGTTTATTTTGGGATCAACCTCAACACCAGTCACGCTCCTCGACCTTCCACTGCCGACCTTTGACCACTGACCCTTTAGATCATTAATCAGTGAAGCAGGACAGGTCTCCTTTTCCTGCCACACAAGATGCAGTAATTCAAGGTGTTGAGCAGTTTGAAAGTTCTACTGAAACAATTAGAAACGTACACATTTCTGACAGCGTGCCCAAAAACTGAACCTCTTACTGTTCTGTATTGATTTGAAAACTGTGAAATGACTCCACCCACAGGCGGCTTCATAACAACACAGGCTTCAACAGTGTAACTGAAACGTGTGTTTTAATCAAAGGAAATCCCACTAAGTCGAGACTAAATAACAACCAGCGAAGACCAGTAAACCCACTGGATGATGGATGGTAGGTGTTTGATTTGTGATGGTGCAGGACAGACGACAGATGTGTGTGAGATGAGGAGACTGGAACCTTCCTCACGTGCTGTTGTTCTGAACCAGCTCCAGGATCAGCGCCACTGGTTTGTCCACCTCCACAAGCAGTTTCTGTGCACTAACCAGTCGTTTTCCTGCTTGTTTGTAGACTTCCTGCTCATTACCTGAGTTTTAGTTTTACTATAAAACCTGTGTGCTGCAGTTTATCACATTATAAAATGTGATGAGAACAAGAATTTGAAGAAAAAAGTGAAGCAGAACAAACAACTCATGTTTAGTCTTCACATGAGGCCTGACGCCAAACTGTAAGGATTATTTCTGCCAAGGTGAAAGTCTGATGTCTGTTTACAGCAGAGACCTGGGAGATAATGCTGCTGTGGTCTGTAGCACGGAACAGTTCGATCTCCCCTCCTTATGTTCTAGTTTCATCTCTCTGAGATTAATACAGCTTTTCAAATTCAAATCTTGATTGACAGATAGTGTAGATGTTGACAGTTGTTCACATTAGCTCAGTAATGATGCCTCTTTATCACATTTAAGGAAACTCAGTGCACTTACCTACAGTCAAGATACATTGAGAGGTGAATGTGGCCTCTTTTAAACGTATCTATGAATTATTAAAATGACCTGAGAGGACAGTCAGAGGATGATTTAATAAAAAAGAATCTCCCAGTTGTGTCTGAACCATTCTCGTGTTCTCGGACAGTGACAATATGTCGACGTCTCGCTCTGACACTTGTCACGTGTTTTATTTGTTCGTTCACAACACAGAAGCAGATTGAAGTGAAGCTGAATACGGGGAGAGTCCGAGGGAGTGGACTGTTCCTGTCCAGGCCGACAGAACCGGGGACTTTTCCACTGGGAACGGTGTTGGGGAGGGGGGTCACTTCCGAGGATTGTTGTAAGCTGTGAGGAGGTGGGGGAATTTGAAATGTGTCACACTCAGAGAAAGAGAGAAACTTAACAGTACTGATCATTGATCATCATTGAGAAAGGTGTCAGATCTACACAAACAATGCACAAACACATCATTCACACACTCACAGTGTAGCTGAAAGAAGTGTGTGAACCCTGATTCAGGTGAGTCAGGCGTCTACAAACCCGGAGTCCCGTGGATAAAACCCAACTGGAAGTGTGGGTTAGTGCTGCTGATGTGAGTCGTGCCTCATACAAGATCTCAGAAGAGCACAGCTGACATGCTGAGACTCAGTTCTGTAAGGTCCAAACCATCTTCAGCCATCAACCAAACACCTTCAGATTACTGTAGGTCATAATAACCTGCTGCTCAAACCACATTTGGGGCCATTTTTCCTCTGAACAGGAAGATTTTCCGATAACAACATCATTGGGTCTCTGTAAACATGTTCTGTACGTGGAGCAGCTATTTTCTGGATCCCTCCCCACCATCCTCAAGTTTCTTTTCCTGATCTGGTTTGAGGATCTGAGGACAGAGGGTGTTGTTGTCGTATAAATTATGAAGCACACTGAGGGTCATTGTTTAGGTGAATAGAGTGTATTATATTCTCTTAATTAGTATTTATGTGCTGGACTGTGACACACGACCAGCAGAAAACACTCAACATCTATACCTCACAAAAAGGTCTGAATTTCTCCTGCAGTCGACTTCCTGTGTTCTTATCACAGGAACAGGATGAAGACAGAGAGGAAGAAGGAGTAAAGGAGTGTGTCCCATATGGAGTAATGACAGACTGCGAAGGAGCAAGCTAAACAGAAAGGAGATGGAACTGTAGGACGGTTTGGTCTTTAGTTAAGGGAAAAAGGAAGAAACCTTGAAACAGCATTAGCGGAGGAATCCCTCTGCCAGGATGGACAATCAAGAGCTCAGGAGGCAGGTTTTCAGTTTGTTCACTGAATTGATACGACCCACAAAAATCCAACGATGGTGTGGACGAGACGGCGCTCGGCTTCCTCTCATCCAGTCAGAGAGGGAGAGCAGATCTGACTGTTTCCAGATTTTCCCTCCACCGCACATGGAGAAAGAGAGACGAGGCAAGGGAAACAGAGGGTGTGTCCTCCCCCCTCCTCCATCCCTCCCCTCCAGCTGTTTAAAAGCAGCCCGACACGGTGCGAGCCCCCACTCGGTGTTTTACCCCAGAGCAGACATGACAGCAGTAGAACTGGTGCTGGTGCTGGGCTTACTGGTGAGCGCCCACTGTGAGGTGAGGGCACGTGACCCCGAGGTGGAAGAGGAGGAGGAAGAAGTGCTGAGAGGAAGAGCTGGAGCGTTCCCCCCTCCCCAGCTCATGAGGCTGCAACCAGGGATCACTGAGACCCCCCCACTGGGAGAGAGAGATCGAACTGGGTGAGTGTTCCTTCTGAGAATGTGAATGAAAACGGCATCATTCAAATACACCTATAAAATATTGTACTACATTTATCAGTTCGTTTTCACAGTTTCTCCAATTATCACAGGTTTTAATTGATAAAAAACAAAACATTCGATAAAGGTGATCTGTTCTCTTTCTTCTCCCATTAATCATCTGATGACCTCTCAGATTTATCTGGTGACCCTCTGCAGGGGTCTAACTTAGGTTGAGAACCACTGGAATAAACTAGTTATAGCTAAAACTATAGTTCTAACAGAAAATGCTGCTGAAGCACTGAGTAGTCGAGATTCATGATTCAATACCTTGTACTCCTGATACTTTGGGTACATTGGGCTGTACTGTAGTAGGATTTGAATACAGGAACTTGGAATCATGTGCCCCAGTCAGGTTAAAGTGATAGGTGGGGGTCAGACTTTTACTGGTGATGGTCGGGGACTAGAGGATGTCTAATGTCCTCACAACCATAACTAGACCCATGAGTGTGTGTGAGCAGCGTGGCTGGTACCACTGCAGACATGCTGGCAGTCAAAACATGAAGAACGCTCCATGTTCGGTACTGGATGAGTCAGGCATGAATCTGTGTGTGTCTGTGTCTTCCAGCTCTTTGGCAAGTTGTGACATTTCATCAGGTCCTCACTTCTTCTTAAAAGTCTTGTTTGACAGTTCACACCACAATATTTCCAGAGCTTTTGCAGCAATAATACAAATGACGATAATATAAATGACGAGAGAAAAATTACACCGTGCAGCAATATGTCACAGCAGACCCTTATCGACAGTGTGCTTTGGCATCATGTCTCTGGTGCCCCCACCTCTATCATTTGTGCCCAGCGTTTCCTTCTTTTACCACAGGGAGGACCGCTGGCAAACACAAACCTTCTGAGTTAAAGGAATTTGTTAATGTTGGAGGTGGTGAAACTAATCAGGTTCATGTTTCCACCCTTTCCTGAAAATCACAGATCTTTGATTTACATCTGTTTTGCTGCTTAAATATTTCTAATAACATATGATCACATCAGTCTTCCAACATGCTCGACCTTTTTGTGTTTGTAGAGCCACGTGAGTGGAAAAGTGCGTCTGCAAACACATCATCAACTGTATCGACAGTATCACAATAGGACAACTCTCATCAAGGGGAGAAATGATCATGATCTGTATATCATGAACACTATGATAAAGCACAAAAGTTGTCTGACAAGTTAGAAGAGTCTGAATTCTCCTTTTCTTAAACAAAAAATAATTCAGACTTTCTTAATTCTTAATTAAGTGATGCTGATAATGAGGCACAAACCTGTTTAAACTCATTTGGTTCCATTTTTTTTGAATGGAAAAGTGTGTCTGCAGGTGCAAACCTAGAAACACAGTGGAGTTAAAGAGATAATCTGAGAGATGAGTCTGCTGAAGAAAGCACAAATATTAAACTTTAAAAATATCAAATTGTTTGTATAAGATGTTTCTCCAGCAAGTTTCTCCCTTAGAAAACAAGTGGCATTATGGGTGTTTAGAAAAGTCAAATGTGATGTACATATCTTCCTTAAAACTAGATAAACTACTGACAAAACAGAATTTAAACATTTATTTTATGAACTAAGTCTCAAACTCTTTATTTTATTTTATTCTAATTTTATTATTACACAGCAGTTAGTTCCGACCAAGCAATTTGATTGGACAGGAGACGTTCCATGAGCATTGATCTACAGTGTTACAGCACTGGGACGGATAACCTAACTGTATGTGTCCCTCCGCTTTAATTTACGGTATTCTAATAATCGTTACACTAACTAGTTAACTAGTTAGTTAATTCCACTAGTTAGTGTAATTAGTGTCGTTAATTACACTAACTAGTTAACTAGTTAGTTAATTCCACTAGTTAGTGTAATTAGTGTCGTTAATTACACTAACTAGTTAACTAGTTAGTGTAACTAACTAGTTACTCTGTAGGCTGAAGTAAACGTTAATGTTTCTAATCAGAACAAAACAAAAGGAGTTTTGTTAACTAGTTGGTAGGAGTTAGATAGTTAGTTAGCAGTTAGCATTAGCTCTATTTTATGTCGGTGGAGCCAGAAAATTGTTTACGTAAACATACGAACCACTTCCTGTTGTTCACTGAAAATGGGGTTTGTCAAACTGCTGGTATCCAATCAAATGAGGGACTGCTGTAATTGGACATGATTGACGTGCTGACTGGCCTATGAAAAGAGCCTAGTACAACACGGTTCATACAAACCAAGGAACAGAAAAGCGTGCAACTTAACGATGAAGGTGGGGTAGAGAAAAATGAAGGAAGACAGTAAAAAAATAAATAAATTCTATTATTGTGGATACAAAATTTCAGAGAATGATCAACGAGTTGATTGAGGTCATGCAGGGGTATTTTATGTAGACGCCATACGGAACATTTTCTTTGGATAGATCTGAGAGAGTGGGGAATTTAGGGAACAGCCAGTAATGAAAATCCTCCCGAAATGCATTCGTATAGATACTAAAAAACGAATATACATGTTCTGTAGTTTCAATGCCTCTTTGCAAAAAGAACAATTGTGATCAAAACCAAAATAACTCCTTAAAAATTCTGCAGAGGGCTATGTTTCATTGATAATCTTAAGGTGAACCTCTGTCACCTTTGGTGCAATAGAGAACTTTAAAAACTTTGCTCTTAGTCTCTCAGCATCATTTTTTGAACACTTGCCAGACCTGAGCCAGAGTTTTAGTTCAGAGCAATATGGGGTCAATTCTCTCTCTCTGTAGTCTTTTTCTGGATTCAGGCCAATATGTCTGTTGCTGTAAGCTTCCCACAAGGAATCAGTCATACATCAAATTTTACACCAGTTAAATTATTGTTCTTCCAGAAGTGAACTGGTCTGCAGTATTTTTGGATTTGCATATTTGTTTTAGGAGCAGCTTTTAAAAGTATGTTTGTAACAGTCAGATGTGTTGCTGCCTGTCACTGTCTGAGACTGAGAGACTAAATAAGAGGATCAAATGTCCCAGGTGACATGTTTTGAAGCTCACTCTAAGAGGCTGCCATCATTTTCTTACTCACTTTTCTGCATTAAGCTGCAGAACCCGTCTTCAGATTCCTTGATAAAAAAGCTCCCTCAAGGCTCTTAACAAAACAACCCTCCATTAGTTCTATTACCACACCCCCCACACACTTTAAACCCTGCTTTAATGACAATGTTCACAAATGGAGCTCTGTGGGTATAATGGAGAGCAGGTTTTCCATCTTTGGAAACAGGGGGTTTGATTGGATGGGGGAGCTGAGTTGATTGAGGTAGTTGAGGGCTGATGAAGTGGATATGGAAAAGTTTATCTGGTTGTCAAAATAAGATTCGAAGCTTTGCATGAATTTAAAAGAGCATTCTCTTTTCACATGTTTGACTGAAAGCCCTGTTTAAGCTGAGGATTTTTCATCCATTCATTTATATTTTCTGCTTTATTTCTTTAAAAACCTGAAACTCGCTGCACAGAAACTAATGTGGTTGTGCTGCAATGTGGTTGAGACTTTTATGTTCCTCTCAGTAATAGCTTTGGGGTCCTCTGACTTATTATTCCTGCCGGTTTCACTTTAGATAATCTGGTTAAAGTGTCTGAGAAATGGAGAAACATCTAGATTGTGTGCTCTTCTGTCTGCTCCGGTGCACTACCAGAGTGACAGGAATTTCTCTTCCTCTGTCTTGGTGTTATGAACTTCAACCTCCTCGGCAACTCCTTGAATCGCAGCTGATTTTGTAATTGAAGGCCTCCATGAGATCCTGTCAAAGTAAAAGACCACACATTCCTCTGTGCCTGTGTTTGACAGAAGAAGCAGCTCAGTGAGCAGAGTGACGGTCAGGCAGATCAAAGAGAGCAGAAGCTGCATCATTTACCGCTCATTCAGCCATTATCAGGAGGAGACACATGCAGCTGGAAGATTCAAAGACGTTCAAAGCAGATAAGTTAAGGATGGGATTTAAACTAAGTGTAATCATGAAGAACATGCCGGAACAGTCAGATAAAAGTTGTTTTTTTTACTAGAGGATATGGTGAGAGCTGAAAGGTTCAGTTGGATGAGCAACATCTGAGCAGCTACAGTCAAGTTTTCCATTAGATTTAATGCAGATATCCCTGCTCTCCAGAACAGGAACATAGGACCTTTAGGTTTTAATGATATTTTTCTTCATGATTAATGACATATTTAAAGTCCAGTGCTAAGTTAAAATACTGTGTTCCTGATCCTCCCATCTGTTCTGAACTCCTATCTTATTATTCAGCCATCAGATCTGAACCTGGACTCTTGGAAACCCCACCGGCCCCAGCTTGTTTTCCTCACTCTCTTAGGATGAGTTGCGGTCCCGCTCTGAACCAAGAAGATCTCTTTCTTGAATGCTGAGCAAAACAAATCCACACAGGACAAAGCAGCTAAGAAGTGACAGTTTTACAGTTCACAGCTGCAAATTAAAAAAGAGAGTTTCAGTTTCACTGTTAGAACAAGATGACTGGCAGCACAAAATTAAACCAAATGTCTGGATGTTTGTGTTGGACAGGAGGGAAGCAAAGACAAACCCCATTTGCTTTTTGTCACGGTTACATCTCTTCAGTCTGACATGTTCAACATAATCCAGCAGTTAGTGGACGTTGTGTAACTGTGGGACCTTTTTTAGTAGTGTAACAACAAATGTAAAGTGGTAGGGCGTAGAACCCCATCTTTTTTGCTATTTCACAAATATTTAAGAGAGCTCTGAATAAGAGATCTGCTAACCACAGAGACACTGTTGCTTCTGAAAGTATTTAGATCCCTTCACTTTTTGGAACATTTGACTGTGTTCAAATGGTAAAAATACAGTTTATGATTTACATTAAGCATTTGAAACCCTAGATCAATATGTAGGACCCCCTTTGCCAGTAAGTACAGCTTTTTAAACCACTCAGTTATATCATCAAATCTAAAATATTTGTTTACAGCCCTATCTGATTGATGGGGTGTTACTGGGATGTTCGTCCCTCTGTCAGTTCTTGCATCTCTGTAGAGGACTTTTGAAGCGCTGTTAGAGTCATCGTTCCTGTTCACTTCTCTGACGAAGGTCCTTTTTAAACCTGCTGTATTGGTGAGAAGGTTGTCCCTTCTTTAAGACACCTTTTCCTGTCTACACTGGACTGAAAGAAGGAGCCTTAAAGATGTTCATTTAACATCTCACATAAAGTAGCAGCTATTTACCGATGATTTTACACCACTGTGTTTCATCCTTACTGCTGTTTTCATCAAATGAGGTTAATCTGATTCTCTGGGGTTTCCCAACACTTTCTGGGAAACAGACAATTTTCCACTTCAGTGATGAACTGTTGGTGTTTTCCTGGAGTGAGTTCATCAGCCCTTTAAACAACATCATTGCAGTCCAACAAAAACATTAATTTAGATTATTAGTTTTAGTTTAAATTTGATCTCTCACTTTGTTCACTCAGCAAGTCTCATTTCAGAATAAAACTCCTCAGAACATTTTACCACTAAATGCAAGCTGATGATAATCAGACAGGATGACGATCCCACAGGAGTAATCTCTAAGTCTCTGTTCAATCAACAAAGCATTAACATGCAAAATCTGCCGTAGATCACAGAAACCACAGTGATTATGATGCTCTTACTAAAATTCAACTACAGGATCTTAAGAAGTGTTCTTCTGAGGATAAGTGTGGTCAGAAGAAGAAGAATGTGAAGATTACGATGCACCGCATGAAGGAGAAAAGATGAACAGAGGGAGAAGTGATCTGGAGCCCAGAGTTCAGTCTGACAGAACAAAAACTGAGCTGAAGAAGATTAAAGGTTTATTCTCTGATGATGTTCCAGCCCCCTCAAATCCTCAATTTTCCTCGTAGCTCAGTGTTAATCCAAAGTCACCTGTACATCAAAGTGTGAGTCAAAAGGCTGAAACCAGACCTGTATACTACAAGTTACCCTTAAGCCTTTATGTACGGTCCTGTGCTTGTTGTAGTCAGAAGGTTGTGGTGAATAAGGTGCAGAGACCAGGGCTCTGATATATATTACCGTATATGACTGGGTTTAAACAACTGTTGAAAACAGTTGCAATGTGATAATATTGTGACATTGTTCCGATTTCTGTGACAGTGATGAGCCTGTGGAGAATGAGGAGTTCTGTTCTGGCTGGAAAGAGGAATGACGTGGCTGCTGAACCTGACTTGACTCGGATTAGCGGCAGTGGATGGATGGGGTCATTTCTACTTGTGTGTGTATTTACAGTAGTTGCAAACTGTGTGACAGCAGCTCAGGATGAGGAAGAAGAAGTACTTTCGGTGGGTGTGTGGGTGGGTTTGTTCCTTTGTTAATGACTGAGCTCTCCACAGGAAATGACACCAGAGGAAATTAGACAGGAATTTTCTGAGCCAGAGCAGTTTGTTCACATGTAGAAACAATGGGTGCATAATTATATAACTGCATAAGATTTAATATTTTCCCTCTGAGTCTGCACTGGGACTTTAGGTATCTCAGCTTGATCTTGGGAAACATAAGACAGGCTGACATCTGAAGAGGAAAGTTGCTTTTCAAATATGATGTGTCGTACTTTTCACTGTGTTTGTATGAAGAGTCGCTGTCAGAAAACACTGAAGTGATTATGACACATGAAAGTGGAGCGGACCTCTCTGAGCTGCTGGTGCCACTGTCAGCCAGAGTCAACAGACAGGAAGTCCAACATCAACATCAGCAAACACACACACACACACCAGCACTAACATCACGCAGGGTCGGCGTCACAAGAGATTAGACGGATGGGACCAAAGACGGGAACAAACGAGACACCGCGGCTTAAAATAAAGAACCTCCTGATACAAAAACAAAAAAAGTCTAGCAGTCGTCTCTTCAGCAACAATAGTACAAGAGTTCAGGAATGACAGATGTTAACCAGGGTGCTGAACTATCTATCTATCTATCTATCTATCTATCTATCTATCTATCTATCTATCTGTCTATCTATCTATCTATCTATCTATCTATCTATCTGTCTGTCTGTCTATCTATCTATCTATCTATCTATCTATCTATCTATCTATCTATCTATCTATCTATCTATCTATCTATCTTCTATCTATCTATCTATCTATCTATCTATCTATCTATCTATCTATCTATCTATCTATCTATCTATCTCTATCTATCTATCTATCTGTCTATCTATCTATCTATCTATCTATCTATCTATCTATCTATCTGTCTATCTATCTATCTATCTATCTATCTATCTATCTGTCTATCTATCTATCTATCTATCTATCTATCTATCTATCTGTCTATCTATCTATCTGTCTGTCTATCTATCTATCTATCTATCTGTCTGTCTATCTATCTATCTATCTATCTATCTGTCTGTCTATCTATCTATCTATCTATCTATAATCTATCTATCTATCTGTCTGTCTGTCTATCTGTCTGTCTATCTATCTATCTATCTATCTATAATCTATCTATCTATCTGTCTGTCTGTCTATCTATCTGTCTATCTATCTATCTATCTATCTATAATCTATCTATCTATCTCTGCTGTCTACTATCGGTCATCTATCTATCTATCTATCTATAATCTATCTATCTATCTATCTATCTATAATCTATCTGTCTATCTATCTATCTATCTATCTATAATCTATCTATCTATCTATCTATAATCTATCTATCTATCTATCTATCTATCTATCTATAATCTATCTATCTATCTATCTATCTATCTATAATCTATCTATCTATCTATCTATCTATCTATCTATAATCTATCTATCTATCTATCTGTCTGTCTATCTATCTGTCTATCTATCTATCTATCTATAATTTATCTATCCATCTATCTATCTATAATCTATCTATCTATCTATCTATCTATCTATCTATCTATCTATCTATCTATCTATCTGTCTATCTATCTATCTGTCTATCTATCTATCTATCTATAATTTATCTATCTATCTATCTATCTATAATCTATCTATCTATCTATCTATCTATCTATCTATCTATCTATCTATCTATCTATCTATCTATCTATCTATCTATCTATCTATCTATCTATCTATCTATAATCTATCTATCTATCTATCTATCTATAATCTATCTATCTATCTATCTATCTATCTATCTATCTATCTATCTATCTATCTATCTATCTATCTATAATCTATCTATCTATCTATCTATCTATAATCTATCTATAATCTATCTATCTATCTATCTATCTATCTATCTATCTATCTATCTATCTATCTATCTATCTATCTATCTATCTATCTATCTATCTATCTATCTGTCTTGTTATCTGTAATGGAAATAATGTTCTTTGTAGTTTGTTGTTCTGCATTAATGTCACTCTACTGCTCTACATGTAACAACATGTAGCACAGAGTTAACATCACTGTGCTAGGAACCTTAATGTTCTGTGAAGAAGGTTCCTATAGCTGTCTCTCCATAGCCAGTTCTCTTTGTTCCTGCTCTCTTTCAGGGTCACGACCTCCCACTTGTATACATATATGTTAGTCATACACTCACTGTGCTGCTCTTCACTCTCTTCAGCTCCGACGCTCTGTTTGACTGTTGGTCTAACTTACAAAAGACAGATCTGTTATTGGGGTTATATTCATAAACCATGTTGCATGTCACGCACACACATACATATATATATATATATATATATATATATATATATATATATATATATATATATATATATATGTAGTTTTGTTGACAATTTCTTTTGATAAAATAAGTCATAGAGATAGAAACATGTTTGTTCCTTTGCTTTAAACTCAACTGTAATTTTCTTAGTTATTTGTCCTCCTTGTTGAGAAAGATTAAGATTGATGCTACTCTCATGGCTATTTATGAAATTTAAGCTACTACCAGCAGCTAGTTAGCTTAGCTTAGCATAAAAACTGAAAACGGGACTTAACAACTAGTTGGTTTCGGTCCAAAGGTCGTGACATCTGCCTATCAAAGCAGGTTTGATGTACTGGACTTATTCTTGGTCAGAGAGACATGTTGAGGTCGCTGGTGGTCAGTGACTCTATGTTTGACCCCTAGAATGACAGAGGCAACAACAAACTTTAAACAAGGAAACTCAGCAGTAGTTCAAAACTGTTCTAGCTGATCTCATTCATCTTCCTGAAACACATTTACACACGTATCCTGCCTCTGTGTCTCTTTGTGTGTGTTGTGCAGAAACTGGTGTGCCTTTGTGCAGAAGCGCACGGTAACGGTGGCGGTGGCGTGTGGAACAGAGAAGTACACCATCAGGTCTCAGAGTCCTTGTCCGAGCGGGATTCCCGACTGTCAGCTGGTCGTGTGAGTACACGACAACAATCCTATGTGCGAGAGAGTGTGTGCTGCGTTCACTGTTTTAAAGTGTTGTTTGTTTGACTACAGAACATTATTAGTGGGTTTATATTCTCAGTCTGAAGAGTTTGGGCGTCGTGTGATGTTTGTAGCCTTTAGTTAACCACAAAAACCCAGGAGCAACAGCACAGGCCAGAATGCTCAGTATGAACACTGCACCTGAAAACAGAAGGGTTGTAGCACCAGTGTTTGTGTCTTTTAAGTAAATTAAAAGTGTGTAGAAGTAAAAATACTCAATGCAGATAATTTCCCATATGACTGCTGTGCTTTTAACATTTGAACCATTTTGTATTCAACTGCAACTAATGCAGACATTATGCATTAATCTGCTGATTATTTTCTCCATTAATTGATTTATTTGTAAAAATCCATATCACATGTTCTCTAAACAGTTATCACAACAGGTGCACGACGGTGCAGCCCATTGTAACTCTAACTGATCCTTTCACTTTTGTCAGCCAGGATGTGGGAAAGTATAACGTTGTGTTTAGTCAGTTTCAAGTCAAACTATGTACACCACCAGCTGTGTCATGTGAGGAGCTAGTTTATCAAATGTATGTGTGTGTGTGTGTGTGTGTGTGTGTGTGTGTGTGCAGGTACAAGCTGGCCACCCGGCCACTGTACACTCAGAAACAGAAGATCTTCACCAGTCTGCACTGGGCCTGCTGTGAAGGACACGGAGGAGACAACTGTGAGGACACAGGTGGGTCAGCAGGAGCCTCAGAAATCTCATTAGCGGCATCAGCTACTACTTTTTTATTGTTTTATAATTATATTAATTCAAGATTCTTTGTAATGTCCCATTATATAAGCAACTGTAAGTATAACACATAATTTTGCTTTATTACAGTTCATTTAAGTCGAAATATAATGATGAAATTTTCTAGAAAGTTCAGAAAAGAAAGAGGAAGTTTGAAGCTGTGAGTACCGTATTTTCCACACTATAAGGTGCACCTAAGAGCCTTCAATTTTCTCAAAAGCCGACAGTGCGCCTTATAATCCGGTGCGCCTTATATATGGATCAATACTGAGCCGCAACAGGTCTCGCAACTACGGTAAACAGCCACCGACTCCATTTTCCCTCGTAGAAGAAGTAGCGCGCGGTGCATGCTGGGATATATGACTGTGCGAAGCGTGCCGTTTCATTTCCATTTGTGTGTTTGTGCAAAAACCTCAAAATGTCTCCTATTAAGAGACACGGTTACAACGCAGAGTTTAAACTCAAGTCGATCAGTGAATACAAGTGAATAGACGTTTAACATTAATGAATGGTTTCTTGTCTTTACTGGAGTTGTGAACAGAGGAGTACATTGCTCTCAACTACATTTTATCCTATCATTTCTTTATGTAACTGAAATAAACAGAAAGAAACTAAATTAACAAATAATACACATCGTTACACATTTCCTTATACATGAACCAGTTCGTTTACTGTGGAAACTAGTTTTATGTACCGACGGAGAAAATACGTCAAAGCTGTTCTATTGAACAGAGTGGAAAGAGCGCTCACTCTGCAACTAATTATCTTACCAAAGATCAACTAAAATACAAAACTCTCACTCTGATACATTTTTAAGAACAATACTATAATACTTTTTATCTGCCTTAGTCACAACTTATTGTTATTCATTTATCACTTGAACTGAAAGGCATGACACGGCCAGAGCACATCATCAACATGGACAAAGATTATAGTGCGGAAAAAACTGTAAGTATTAGTATAAATAGATACAACCTATGCTGAATTTGTGCAGAACACATGCTCATTACAAAGGTTTCCCTTACTTACCTCCTCAGAAATCTAATTTCAGCAGCTACTGTATCAACACAGACTCATGTCATATCCTCACAGCGAAGTCTGTACAGTTTTCTAGTGTTTCTCATTAGAACCTCAGCTCTGGTTTTCCCCTTCATTCATTTGTTCTATTTTTTCTCAGCTGAAGTCTATTTTTTTTTATTTGTCGCTACAAACACAACTTGACTTCGGTATTGCTAAAGAAATTAATTCGGTCCAGATTGTCTGTGTGTGTGTGTGTGTGTGTACGTGGGGAAACAAAGTGTTTATAAGAAATCTGAAAGATGACGTCCTCTACTCTGTCTTTTGAGTATTTCCTCACACCTAAATAAGTTTCCTCTCAGTTCACACATTGCTACAATTCACACTGCATATCAGAATAAAAACCAAGACATGAAGTCCAAAGAATTCTATGTAGACCTCCACCATTTTGTGGTGAAGCACAGATTGGGACAATGCTGTAAAACCATTTCCAAAGCTCTACATTTGTCCAAGAGCACAGAAAATAGTCTCAATAAATGAGGCAGGAGTTTTGTTGACCAAATTGAAAATCTCATTCGGTTCAGCTCAAAGCGTATCTATGTGTCATGTCATCAGCAGGAGTGAAGTGAGGAAGGGGAGGTGACAACTGACGTCACGTAGGCTAAATGGGGAACCTGGTTATTGTAATCAGGGTAGGGGATTAGAGAAACTTGATTTCCCAAGTAGATTTCCTTCAGGGAACTCGGATTCTGGTTATGTAAATGGAAACAATCTGCCTGGATGGATAAAATGAGAGATTTACACTGAGCGACGCATCAAATATATTTCCATATTTTTACTAATAAATGTTTGAAAAAAGTTGCATATTGTACAATTGGTCATTAGCTAAAACTGTTTTTTTAAATAAACATGTTGAATAAATAAATAATATTAATTAGCTCAACACACCTGGACTCTTTTCAGTCATCTGACAGTAATCACAGTATCACACACTTGCATAATAATGACTGTAGATGGAAAATGTACTATGATATCTGAAAAATATATATTAACACAATTACACCTGGGTAGAATGACTTTTCCATTGACATTTATTTACGTGAAACAATCTGATGTTTAGGTTTTAGCTCCCTTACCCTGTCGAGGAAGAGGCCCCTTTTTAAAACTCTATTGTGAGCCTTCTTCTACAGAGACACATGTTCTCCACAGACAAAACTAAATTACTGCCTTTAAAAACAAACAATAGGTGTAACCTCACCCAGTACAAACCAGAACCACCCAGTGGATTGTATTTTGTCATCATTCAATTTTTAAGAATTGTTTTTATTCAAAATGGCTTTGATCTGTTTTATGGCTTTGAGGTTCAGATTCCAACAGGAAATGACATCATCACTTCATCACTTTATACCTAGGTGGAACCTAAGGATCCGTCATATTCTGATAAGTTCAGAAGCAGGTAAGTGGATAGGTAGATACTAGTGCTGTTTGGCACACTTTAGCGTAGAATACACACTTTGTGGAACTGAAAACACCCAACATGAGTCAGTGGGAGCAGCTGTTTAATGTCGGACATCTGATGGATGTAAATGCAGGTCTCTGCAGAGACAACGAGCAACTAAGAAGAGAAAACGGGGATCTCTCCAGACAGAACAACAACCTCACCAAAACCGTTGAGAGACTTCGTAGGAAGAACAAGGACAAAAAGACTCTTCTCAAAGGAGTCGACAACTTACAACTTGAGAATGAGGCCCTGAAGAAAGCGATGCAGATTCATTTAAAGTACATGGACACTGAGAGGGAGACTTTAAATCAAAAGATACGGGATCTGACAAAGAAATACGAGACAGAAAAACAGACCAGGGAACGAAGGTACTCTGATCTACACAACGAGAACCAGGAGCACAGTACAGAACAGCTATATACTAGAGTCCTTCAATCCCAACGTGACTTACTGAAGGAACATAATGAATATTTACAACAACAAGTCCTTGACATGCAACACACCATTTCTTACCTGGAAATAAGAAATCAAAATGGAAGTGAAGGCATGGAACATGTCAATCAGGACATGGAAAAACATTGTCAGGAAACTGCTAATATCTTGGAGGACCACAAAGTCAAGAATCACACAGTTCAGCAGGAGAATGACTCTTTAAAGAAGCGCAATGAGAATCTGGAACAACAACTTTACAAGGTCGAGGAAGATTTAAGAAGAAACAAGGAGCTTTTGGAGGAAAAGGACGAGGAGCTCAAAAATAGTGTTCAAGAACTCGTAAAAAGGTCAACATGACAGTGATGTTCTGAAACACGACAACCGCTCTCTGAGTGAACAGATGGAGGTCGTCACAAGAGACCTGGAGGAGACCAAACATCAACTCTGTGACCTACAAGACACAGTGATGCGTACACAGAGGTCCTACAAGAGAAAGACCTGGAAATTACACAACTTCAAGAAGAACGTGAAGACTTTCAATCAAACTTGGACATCGTGAATC
>NC_046624.1:21094642-21176125 GCF_900324465.2 Anabas testudineus
TGACCTGCTGCTGATGCTTTGACTGATTTGTGAAACGAGGATAAACACTCTCACTGATGAACAGAGGAATACGCAGAAAGCTCACCTGTCACACACACACACACGGCTTTAACTCTTCTCGCTAATGGTCCGATGAAGCTGAAATTCCCAGAATTTGGACGCTTGAATTTAACTAAGTGACTTCACTGAGCTTCACCCTGACCTCTGACCTGAGCTCACAGCTCACTATCTCTGATGTCTCACTTTGGCTGCACCTGTATAAGGTGTTAGCTCCTCATGCAGCTCTGTGAAGGCCTGCTGATTGATGATTGATGAGACTGAGATCTTCTTCCTCTGTGCCGCAGTTCTCCATCCGACGGACCCTGTGTAGTTAAACCAAAGTGGTAGTTAAAGACTTCACATGACGTAAGATGGAGACAGAGTGTGTGAGGTTTGAGGTTCTGTGACGGACGACACGTGTTGAGAGGGACCAACAGATGTTTCTCTGCCGGAGCCTCGATTCCTCCCCTGCAAACACAGACACTGAAGTCAGAACACAGGATGTGAACCACAGGCTTCATGTCACACATACACTTAGAGAACAGTGCAGAGGAGGAATTGAAAGCACGTGATCATAATAAATCAAATACTGAACCTTAATCCCTGAGCCACCAGGTTGCTGCTCTTTTTGTATTAATATTAAGCTGCTGGACTCACAGGGAAGCAGAGTCCAAGACAATGAAAGGTAAAGACAGGATGCAGAGACCTGCAGAGCTCAAACACTTGAAGTAGGTCTGACAGGTGCACAGGTGCAAATGGTTCTGAGAGAGAGAGACAGGGTCCATGGAGACATTTGTTGGACATTTATATAGAAGCTGGATCTGGATCCATGTCACTGACAAACATCAGATCTAACAGAACTGAGCTCAGCTGCCCACGAAGAATAATAAAATGAAATGTGTGTGTGCAGCAGGGTAACAACAGAAAACCTGTGAGGATTTAATCAGCGTTAAACTGATGGAGGGCACTGAATGATTGACAGGTAGAAAGATGACACACACACACACACAGTTGACAGGAGCGAGGACACACTTGAAGGTCAACGCTCTCGTTGCATAGAAACATTTTACTGATATTAATTAATACAGCTAAACACTTTAAAATAACAGTATGAGTAGATGAAGGATCAGGTTCAGAGTCTTGGATCAGGTCAGATGGGACTTTATCAGCTGCAAATTTCTATTTCAAAGTGTGGTAGGTAAAATGTATTTAAAAGAAACAAATGAGTGAGGAAAAGTCTTATTTTTATGTTAAACATCTCAGAGAAACACAGCACTTTAAATTAAATGAAACTGAGCAGAGACAGAAAATGAAGGGACCAACGTGGTTCAGGGCAGATCAGGGACCACGCTGCTGACCCTTCTTCTTCATGGAGATCAGAATCCGGGTCAAATCCTAAATTATCAGGACTCCTGCTCTTGTTTAAAAGTCATAGATCCTGAAGAAAAGGATGAAAAGGAGCACAGAGACAGAAAATGAGCAGAAGAAGAAGAAGATGATGACGATCAGATGAAAGAAGTGAAAGAGATGAAATGAGGAAAAATAACACACAGAAATACACACAACTACTTATAGAAAGAATGTCCAAAAGACACTAATGATTGCTAAAAACAGGCCTTACAGTAACTGTGTGCTCGTACTCTGTCCATGCATGTGCAGCCTGTAGGTGGCTGACGTCTTGCAGCTGCAGCACTTCAGGGTTTCAAACCTGGATCTTTCGAGGCTGGACTGAATCTAAGCTGGATATTAAGACTTTAAGGCAACGAAACGTCATCCAGGACTTGTAAAATCCCGTCTCCTGCTATTATAATCTCTGTAGTTTCATTATGTCCTCAGGAACCCAGATGTGTTTCGGGACTTCTGCTTGATTGGCAGTGATGCAGGAAGCAGCAGGAGGGAGCACTGACCTTCTCTAATTCAGTGTGTGTGTGTGTGATGCATGACCGGAGGTTAATTCATTTTAAAAGCCCATTCTCAAATCACTTCAGAGGACACAAATGATCTTCATGAATATTAAATGAATGAGTTTCTCTCCTGGTGATGAACCTTCATATAGGGTTATAGTTGTAATCCTAGAACCAGCTGAATCCCGCACGTTTCTTCTTCAGGCTTCATCTCTCTTCTGTAACGTGCTGTGATCCTGTGTTGTTATGTTCTGACTTGATTCAAATCCAGTTTCAAATATTGTAATTCTTACTTCACTCCATTTTTAAACCTCTGATTTAAAATGTAATTAATTCAATGATATTTTATATAAATGTAATAAACATTTTGCATCATAAGCGGAACTCAGTTCTATTTTATATAAATTAAGTTATTTCTATAAAACACTTACTGGAGTTTTCTTTTTGATTGTAAAATTAAACCATTTAAACTAAACTAATGTATTTGTTTCCCAGACCAAACTCTTCTAAGACAGTGACGAGTTCTGAGACGTACCTGCTGCTTCTGTGTCAGCTGCCATCAGGCGGACGTCCTGAGTCTTTCCTCACAGAACAGGAACCAAACAGCTGGACGGTTAATGCTCAGGTTTTCATGAGTAAATACGGCGTCAAAAAGGATCATCTTCTTTAATTTCTATTATTTGTTTAACTGAGACAGTTTACACGGTCTTCTACAGAACGTGATGCATTATGGGTTGTTTGAAGCTTGATAAGTGTCCCCTCCTCCAATTCATCTGTGTCTCAGTGAGTTTCTACCTCTGAAGGTTGTTTTCTATTGACGTCTGTTCTTCAAGCTGCAGCTTCTATTCAGCCGAGGAAGTCGGTTTCTCTACAGCAGCACACACACACACACACACACACACACCTCCACACACACACACACACACACACACACACACACACACACACACACACACCTCCACACACCTCCACACACACACATACACACACACACCTCCACACACATACACACACACACACACACACCTCCACACACACACACACATACACACCTCCACACACACACCTCCACACACACACACACACACACACACCTCCACACACACACACACACACACACCGTGTTGTTAAGGTGCATGTTGGAGGCAGACCAATGGGAAAGGCCTCAACAACGTTTAGACAACGTGAAACATGTCAGTGTCTAAAATCATCTGAGGTTGTTTTGCCAACATGCTCACATTTACATAAGGAAGTATGGATAATAAAGACTTGTCATAGAATAATCTAATTTAAATTAGAATCACAGTATCACAGGTTAAACCGAAGCTGAGCACAAACTGCTGTTCTCCACGTTTAAATGTGGAAGACAAGCAACTGTCCAGTTCTCTGCTAGCACTGCTTCATGTGTTAGCTGGCATAATACAAGCTGCACATTGTTCAGAAGTCTGTCTAGAACATAGTGGTATGTTATTTACTTCACTGTGCAGTCGGTTAAACATTCATACCAGCTGACTTTGTCCTTCCAGCTCCACCATTGTCTGAGCAGGTATCCTTCAGCTTGTGACGGACTGAACACACCTGATCAGGTGTTCAGCAGTGGTTAGGGCAGGAACAGCTGGGATGACACTGCTGTCTCTCTGACACCTCCACCAGAGTCCAGTTGTACCTGCACCGTGGAGCCGGTGCAGCAGACTAAAGCAGGACTCCGACCACCTGAGAATGGTGGAACATCTGCAGAACATCTGCAGAACATCTGCAGAACATCTGCAGCATGAATGACCGGAGCGCCTCAGTGGGTTTCTGAGCGTCTTTGTACAGAGATTCTGGGTTTCTGTTCCAGACCAGACTGTCCTCCTCAGGATCTGGATTATCAGAATTATACTCATTAGTTTGTTAAATGTCATTTACTAAGTTAGTCCACTGACAGTTTTCTTCATTTGAAAAGTGTGGATGTTGCCAAGCTGAAGGTTTCAGACTTTCCCATTCGGACCTCTGAACTTCAGTGTTTCCTTCTTACTTGTTGAATTTTGGAAACAGCGTGGCAGGGAAGGCAGCATTATATGACTTATACATGATATATATGAGATATATTCTACTGAAGGATTCAGTATTTAATGGGTCTGGTTCCAGTACTTTCTCACCACCAGTGGCACTACAACACAGAACACACTGAAACTCTGGGATTAGTGGTTCGGTTTCCTCCTAAAGGTGTGATCCACAACACTCAACACCTGACACACGAGGAATCATCTGGGGATTACTGTGGGTTTGGTTCTGGCCTCGGTGAGACTGAATCTTTTAGTGTCTCACTGCACTTTTGGCCCTTTGATGCTGCTTCGACCCAAATCCCTCAAAAATGATCTAATATTCATTTGCTAAAAGAGCGACAGGTTGAGCTGTGACACTGACCTCGTGCTCGGTGTTAAACTGGGTCATCGTGGTGAATTAATGTGTCTTCCATTATGGTTAAATAGACTTTGTAACACACATCCGTCAGGTGTAAGTGGGACACTGAAGACACGTCCTTCAGTCTGTCACTAACTCCTGGACACATAAAACCTGACAGATGGACCCAGCTTACGGGTTTAAGTATGAGGAATAAAAAGAGGCAGTGAGCGCATCTGTGAGGGAAAACTCTCAGGAAGAAAATGAGAGAGTTTGTTCAGTTATATCTTCAGTTTCTTTGTTTCCGTACTTAAACTTAAAACAAAGGTTTCGTGAGCTGACAGGTTTCTGCTGAGCCCTGCAGGAGGCACCAAAACATCATTTCTATCTGTCCTGCAGCTTCACACGGACTCACATTCACACTGACACTGATGTTTGTACTGCATGAAAGCAAGCAGCTTACTTTAATTCAATTTAATTCAATGTATTTGTATAGCGCTGAATCACAACAGCAGTCACCTCAAGGCACTTACAGAGTATAACTGTATACAGGAAAAACTCCCTTTAGAGGAAGAAACCTTCAGCAGAACCTGGCTCATGGTGGGCGGCCATCTGCCTCCTACCTACACTTTAGTAGATGTAATCTGTAAATCTACGCTCACCTGCTCGAATAACAACAGTGATAAGAGTGAAGCATCATGCGGTGACAGGGCCACATAAGGAGGAGCTCAGGTGGATGAATCTGATTTTAGACCATTTCACACCATGTTAAACGAATACTTACCAAGTCGGCTTGTTACAGATATGTGCATGATATGATGCAGTACTCTACAGTACTACTGCATGTGACTGTGTGTAATTACAGTCACTTCAGTAAACTTTTCGACGTAACACTATCAATTCAAAGTGTATAAACAGGAATAAACAGCTGATTAGATGAAAGTTACAGGTGACGGCTTCAGTCTCACCTCATTATTGAATCACTTCTATTCCATGTATTCATTGGTTGTATCCTGATCCCACTGGAGGATACTAAATGATGAAGAAAAATTTAAAAACATAGGATTTGAAGTTTATTTTGGGATCAACCTCAACACCAGTCACGCTCCTCGACCTTCCACTGCCGACCTTTGACCACTGACCCTTTAGATCATTAATCAGTGAAGCAGGACAGGTCTCCTTTTCCTGCCACACAAGATGCAGTAATTCAAGGTGTTGAGCAGTGAAAGTTCTACTGAAACAATTAGAAACGTACACATTTCTGACAGCGTGACTAAAAACTGAACCTCTTACTGTTCTGTATTGATTTGAAAACTGTGAAATGACTCCACCCACAGGCGGCTTCATAACAACACAGGCTTCAACAGTGTAACTGAAACGTGTGTTTTAATCAAAGGAAATCCCACTAAGTCGAGACTAAATAACAACCAGCGAAGACCAGTAAACCCACTGGATGATGGATGGTAGGTGTTGATTTGTGATGGTGCAGGACAGACGACAGATGTGTGTGAGATGAGGAGACTGGAACCTTCCTCACGTGCTGTTGTTCTGAACCAGCTCCAGGATCAGCGCCACTGGTTTGTCCACCTCCACAAGCAGTTTCTGTGCACTAACCAGTCGTTTTCCTGCTTGTTTGTAGACTTCCTGCTCATTACCTGAGTTTTAGTTTTACTATAAAACCTGTGTGCTGCAGTTTATCACATTATAAAATGTGATGAGAACAAGAATTTGAAGAAAAAAGTGAAGCAGAACAAACAACTCATGTTTAGTCTTCACATGAGGCCTGACGCCAAACTGTAAGGATTATTTCTGCCAAGGTGAAAGTCTGATGTCTGTTTACAGCAGAGACCTGGGAGATAATGCTGCTGTGGTCTGTAGCACGGAACAGTTCGATCTCCCCTCCTTATGTTCTAGTTTCATCTCTCTGAGATTAATACAGCTTTTCAAATTCAAATCTTGATTGACAGATAGTGTAGATGTTGACAGTTGTTCACATTAGCTCAGTAATGATGCCTCTTTATCACATTTAAGGAAACTCAGTGCACTTACCTACAGTCAAGATACATTGAGAGGTGAATGTGGCCTCTTTTAAACGTATCTATGAATTATTAAAATGACCTGAGAGGACAGTCAGAGGATGATTTAATAAAAAAGAATCTCCCAGTTGTGTCTGAACTATTCTCGTGTTCTCGGACAGTGACAATATGTCGACGTCTCGCTCTGACACTTGTCACGTGTTTTATTTGTTCGTTCACAACACAGAAGCAGATTGAAGTGAAGCTGAATACGGGGAGAGTCCGAGGGAGTGGACTGTTCCTGTCCAGGCCGACAGAACCGGGGACTTTTCCACTGGGAACGGTGTTGGGGAGGGGGGTCACTTCCGAGGATTGTTGTAAGCTGTGAGGAGGTGGGGGAATTTGAAATGTGTCACACTCAGAGAAAGAGAGAAACTTAACAGTACTGATCATTGATCATCATTGAGAAAGGTGTCAGATCTACACAAACAATGCACAAACACATCATTCACACACTCACAGTGTAGCTGAAAGAAGTGTGTGAACCCTGATTCAGGTGAGTCAGGCGTCTACAAACCCGGAGTCCCGTGGATAAAACCCAACTGGAAGTGTGGGTTAGTGCTGCTGATGTGAGTCGTGCCTCATACAAGATCTCAGAAGAGCACAGCTGACATGCTGAGACTCAGTTCTGTAAGGTCCAAACCATCTTCAGCCATCAACCAAACACCTTCAGATTACTGTAGGTCATAATAACCTGCTGCTCAAACCACATTTGGGGCCATTTTTCCTCTGAACAGGAAGATTTTCCGATAACAACATCATTGGGTCTCTGTAAACATGTTCTGTACGTGGAGCAGCTATTTTCTGGATCCCTCCCCACCATCCTCAAGTTTCTTTTCCTGATCTGGTTTGAGGATCTGAGGACAGAGGGTGTTGTTGTCGTATAAATTATGAAGCACACTGAGGGTCATTGTTTAGGTGAATAGAGTGTATTATATTCTCTTAATTAGTATTTATGTGCTGGACTGTGACACACGACCAGCAGAAAACACTCAACATCTATACCTCACAAAAGGTCTGAATTTCTCCTGCAGTCGACTTCCTGTGTTCTTATCACAGGAACAGGATGAAGACAGAGAGGAAGAAGGAGTAAAGGAGTGTGTCCCATATGGAGTAATGACAGACTGCGAAGGAGCAAGCTAAACAGAAAGGAGATGGAACTGTAGGACGGTTTGGTCTTTAGTTAAGGGAAAAAGGAAGAAACCTTGAAACAGCATTAGCGGAGGAATCCCTCTGCCAGGATGGACAATCAAGAGCTCAGGAGGCAGGTTTTCAGTTTGTTCACTGAATTGATACGACCCACAAAAATCCAACGATGGTGTGGACGAGACGGCGCTCGGCTTCCTCTCATCCAGTCAGAGAGGGAGAGCAGATCTGACTGTTTCCAGATTTTCCCTCCACCGCACATGGAGAAAGAGAGACGAGGCAAGGGAAACAGAGGGTGTGTCCTCCCCCCTCCTCCATCCCTCCCCTCCAGCTGTTTAAAAGCAGCCCGACACGGTGCGAGCCCCCACTCGGTGTTTTACCCCAGAGCAGACATGACAGCAGTAGAACTGGTGCTGGTGCTGGGCTTACTGGTGAGCGCCCACTGTGAGGTGAGGGCACGTGACCCCGAGGTGGAAGAGGAGGAGGAAGAAGTGCTGAGAGGAAGAGCTGGAGCGTTCCCCCCTCCCCAGCTCATGAGGCTGCAACCAGGGATCACTGAGACCCCCCCACTGGGAGAGAGAGATCGAACTGGGTGAGTGTTCCTTCTGAGAATGTGAATGAAACGGCATCATTCAAATACACCTATAAAATATTGTACTACATTTATCAGTTCGTTTTCACAGTTTCTCCAATTATCACAGGTTTTAATTGATAAAAAACAAAACATTCGATAAAGGTGATCTGTTCTCTTTCTTCTCCCATTAATCATCTGATGACCTCTCAGATTTATCTGGTGACCCTCTGCAGGGGTCTAACTTAGGTTGAGAACCACTGGAATAAACTAGTTATAGCTAAAACTATAGTTCTAACAGAAAATGCTGCTGAAGCACTGAGTAGTCGAGATTCATGATTCAATACCTTGTACTCCTGATACTTTGGGTACATTGGGCTGTACTGTAGTAGGATTTGAATACAGGAACTTGGAATCATGTGCCCCAGTCAGGTTAAAGTGATAGGTGGGGGTCAGACTTTTACTGGTGATGGTCGGGGACTAGAGGATGTCTAATGTCCTCACAACCATAACTAGACCCATGAGTGTGTGTGAGCAGCGTGGCTGGTACCACTGCAGACATGCTGGCAGTCAAAACATGAAGAACGCTCCATGTTCGGTACTGGATGAGTCAGGCATGAATCTGTGTGTGTCTGTGTCTTCCAGCTCTTTGGCAAGTTGTGACATTTCATCAGGTCCTCACTTCTTCTTAAAAGTCTTGTTTGACAGTTCACACCACAATATTTCCAGAGCTTTTGCAGCAATAATACAAATGACGATAATATAAATGACGAGAGAAAAATTACACCGTGCAGCAATATGTCACAGCAGACCCTTATCGACAGTGTGCTTTGGCATCATGTCTCTGGTGCCCCCACCTCTATCATTTGTGCCCAGCGTTTCCTTCTTTTACCACAGGGAGGACCGCTGGCAAACACAAACCTTCTGAGTTAAAGGAATTTGTTAATGTTGGAGGTGGTGAAACTAATCAGGTTCATGTTTCCACCCTTTCCTGAAAATCACAGATCTTTGATTTACATCTGTTTTGCTGCTTAAATATTTCTAATAACATATGATCACATCAGTCTTCCAACATGCTCGACCTTTTTGTGTTTGTAGAGCCACGTGAGTGGAAAAGTGCATCTGCAAACACATCATCAACTGTATCGACAGTATCACAATAGGACAACTCTCATCAAGGGGAGAAATGATCATGATCTGTATATCATGAACACTATGATAAAGCACAAAAGTTGTCTGACAAGTTAGAAGAGTCTGAATTCTCCTTTTCTTAAACAAAAAATAATTCAGACTTTCTTAATTCTTAATTAAGTGATGCTGATAATGAGGCACAAACCTGTTTAAACTCATTTGGTTCCATTTTTTTTGAATGGAAAAGTGTGTCTGCAGGTGCAAACCTAGAAACACAGTGGAGTTAAAGAGATAATCTGAGAGATGAGTCTGCTGAAGAAAGCACAAATATTAAACTTTAAAAATATCAAATTGTTTGTATAAGATGTTTCTCCAGCAAGTTTCTCCCTTAGAAAACAAGTGGCATTATGGGTGTTTAGAAAAGTCAAATGTGATGTACATATCTTCCTTAAAACTAGATAAACTACTGACAAAACAGAATTTAAACATTTATTTTATGAACTAAGTCTCAAACTCTTTATTTTATTTTATTCTAATTTTATTATTACACAGCAGTTAGTTCCGACCAAGCAATTTGATTGGACAGGAGACGTTCCATGAGCATTGATCTACAGTGTTACAGCACTGGGACGGATAACCTAACTGTATGTGTCCCTCCGCTTTAATTTACGGTATTCTAATAATCGTTACACTAACTAGTTAACTAGTTAGTTAATTCCACTAGTTAGTGTAATTAGTGTCGTTAATTACACTAACTAGTTAATTAGTTAGTGTAATTAGTGTCGTTAATTACACTAACTAGTTAACTAGTTAGTTAATTCCACTAGTTAGTGTAATTAGTGTCGTTAATTACACTAACTAGTTAACTAGTTAGTGTAACTAACTAGTTACTCTGTAGGCTGAAGTAAACGTTAATGTTTCTAATCAGAACAAAACAAAAGGAGTTTTGTTAACTAGTTGGTAGGAGTTAGATAGTTAGTTAGCAGTTAGCATTAGCTCTATTTTATGTCGGTGGAGCCAGAAAATTGTTTACGTAAACATACGAACCACTTCCTGTTGTTCACTGAAAATGGGGTTTGTCAAACTGCTGGTATCCAATCAAATGAGGGACTGCTGTAATTGGACATGATTGACGTGCTGACTGGCCTATGAAAAGAGCCTAGTACAACACGGTTCATACAAACCAAGGAACAGAAAAGCGTGCAACTTAACGATGAAGGTGGGGTAGAGAAAAATGAAGGAAGATAGTAAAAAAATAAATAAATTCTATTATTGTGGATACAAAATTTCAGAGAATGATCAACGAGTTGATTGAGGTCATGCAGGGGTATTTTATGTAGACGCCATACGGAACATTTTCTTTGGATAGATCTGAGAGAGTGGGGAATTTAGGGAACAGCCAGTAATGAAAATCCTCCCGAAATGCATTCGTATAGATACTAAAAAACGAATATACATGTTCTGTAGTTTCAATGCCTCTTTGCAAAAAGAACAATTGTGATCAAAACCAAAATAACTCCTTAAAAATTCTGCAGAGGGCTATGTTTCATTGATAATCTTAAGGTGAACCCCTCTCACCTTTGGTGCAATAGAGAACTTTAAAAACTTTGCTCTTAGTCTCTCAGCATCATTTTTTGAACACTTGCCAGACCTGAGCCAGAGTTTTAGTTCAGAGCAATATGGGGTCAATTCTCTCTCTCTGTAGTCTTTTTCTGGATTCAGGCCAATATGTCTGTTGCTGTAAGCTTCCCACAAGGAATCAGTCATACATCAAATTTTACACCAGTTAAATTATTGTTCTTCCAGAAGTGAACTGGTCTGCAGTATTTTTGGATTTGCATATTTGTTTTAGGAGCAGCTTTTAAAAGTATGTTTGTAACAGTCAGATGTGTTGCTGCCTGTCACTGTCTGAGACTGAGAGACTAAATAAGAGGATCAAATGTCCCAGGTGACATGTTTTGAAGCTCACTCTAAGAGGCTGCCATCATTTTCTTACTCACTTTTCTGCATTAAGCTGCAGAACCCGTCTTCAGATTCCTTGATAAAAAAGCTCCCTCAAGGCTCTTAACAAAACAACCCTCCATTAGTTCTATTACCACACCCCCCACACACTTTAAACCCTGCTTTAATGACAATGTTCACAAATGGAGCTCTGTGGGTATAATGGAGAGCAGGTTTTCCATCTTTGGAAACAGGGGGTTTGATTGGATGGGGGAGCTGAGTTGATTGAGGTAGTTGAGGGCTGATGAAGTGGATATGGAAAAGTTTATCTGGTTGTCAAAATAAGATTCGAAGCTTTGCATGAATTTAAAAGAGCATTCTCTTTTCACATGTTTGACTGAAAGCCCTGTTTAAGCTGAGGATTTTTCATCCATTCATTTATATTTTCTGCTTTATTTCTTTAAAAACCTGAAACTCGCTGCACAGAAACTAATGTGGTTGTGCTGCAATGTGGTTGAGACTTTTATGTTCCTCTCAGTAATAGCTTTGGGGTCCTCTGACTTATTATTCCTGCCGGTTTCACTTTAGATAATCTGGTTAAAGTGTCTGAGAAATGGAGAAACATCTAGATTGTGTGCTCTTCTGTCTGCTCCGGTGCACTACCAGAGTGACAGGAATTTCTCTTCCTCTGTCTTGGTGTTATGAACTTCAACCTCCTCAGCAACTCCTTGAATCGCAGCTGATTTTGTAATTGAAGGCCTCCATGAGATCCTGTCAAAGTAAAAGACCACACATTCCTCTGTGCCTGTGTTTGACAGAAGAAGCAGCTCAGTGAGCAGAGTGACGGTCAGGCAGATCAAAGAGAGCAGAAGCTGCATCATTTACCGCTCATTCAGCCATTATCAGGAGGAGACACATGCAGCTGGAAGATTCAAAGACGTTCAAAGCAGATAAGTTAAGGATGGGATTTAAACTAAGTGTAATCATGAAGAACATGCCGGAACAGTCAGATAAAAGTTGTTTTTTTTACTAGAGGATATGGTGAGAGCTGAAAGGTTCAGTTGGATGAGCAACATCTGAGCAGCTACAGTCAAGTTTTCCATTAGATTTAATGCAGATATCCCTGCTCTCCAGAACAGGAACATAGGACCTTTAGGTTTTAATGATATTTTTCTTCATGATTAATGACAAATTTAAAGTCCAGTGCTAAGTTAAAATACTGTGTTCCTGATCCTCCCATCTGTTCTGAACTCCTATCTTATTATTCAGCCATCAGATCTGAACCTGGACTCTTGGAAACCCCACCGGCCCCAGCTTGTTTTCCTCACTCTCTTAGGATGAGTTGCGGTCCCGCTCTGAACCAAGAAGATCTCTTTCTTGAATGCTGAGCAAAACAAATCCACACAGGACAAAGCAGCTAAGAAGTGACAGTTTTACAGTTCACAGCTGCAAATTAAAAAAGAGAGTTTCAGTTTCACTGTTAGAACAAGATGACTGGCAGCACAAAATTAAACCAAATGTCTGGATGTTTGTGTTGGACAGGAGGGAAGCAAAGACAAACCCCATTTGCTTTTTGTCACGGTTACATCTCTTCAGTCTGACATGTTCAACATAATCCAGCAGTTAGTGGACGTTGTGTAACTGTGGGACCTTTTTTAGTAGTGTAACAACAAATGTAAAGTGGTAGGGCGTAGAACCCCATCTTTTTTGCTATTTCACAAATATTTAAGAGAGCTCTGAATAAGAGATCTGCTAACCACAGAGACACTGTTGCTTCTGAAAGTATTTAGACCCCTTCACTTTTTGGAACATTTGACTGTGTTCAAATGGTAAAAATACAGTTTATGATTTACATTAAGCATTTGAAACCCTAGATCAATATGTAGGACCCCCTTTGCCAGTAAGTACAGCTTTTTAAACTACTCAGTTATATCATCAAATCTAAAATATTTGTTTACAGCCCTATCTGATTGATGGGGTGTTACTGGGATGTTCGTCCCTCTGTCAGTTCTTGCATCTCTGTAGAGGACTTTTGAAGCGCTGTTAGAGTCATCGTTCCTGTTCACTTCTCTGACGAAGGTCCTTTTTAAACCTGCTGTATTGGTGAGAAGGTTGTCCCTTCTTTAAGACACCTTTTCCTGTCTACACTGGACTGAAAGAAGGAGCCTTAAAGATGTTCATTTAACATCTCACATAAAGTAGCAGCTATTTACCGATGATTTTACACCACTGTGTTTCATCCTTACTGCTGTTTTCATCAAATGAGGTCAATCTGATTCTCTGGGGTTTCCCAACACTTTCTGGGAAACAGACAATTTTCCACTTCAGTGATGAACTGTTGGTGTTTTCCTGGAGTGAGTTCATCAGCCCTTTAAACAACATCATTGCAGTCCAACAAAAACATTAATTTAGATTATTAGTTTTAGTTTAAATTTGATCTCTCACTTTGTTCACTCAGCAAGTCTCATTTCAGAATAAAACTCCTCAGAACATTTTACCACTAAATGCAAGCTGATGATAATCAGACAGGATGACGATCCCACAGGAGTAATCTCTAAGTCTCTGCTCAATCAACAAAGCATTAACATGCAAAATCTGCCGTAGATCACAGAAACCACAGTGATTATGATGCTCTTACTAAAATTCAACTACAGGATCTTAAGAAGTGTTCTTCTGAGGATAAGTGTGGTCAGAAGAAGAAGAATGTGAAGATTACGATGCACCGCATGAAGGAGAAAAGATGAACAGAGGGAGAAGTGATCTGGAGCCCAGAGTTCAGTCTGACAGAACAAAAACTGAGCTGAAGAAGATTAAAGGTTTATTCTCTGATGATGTTCCAGCCCCCTCAAATCCTCAATTTTCCTCGTAGCTCAGTGTTAATCCAAACTCACCTGTACATCAAAGTGTGAGTCAAAAGGCTGAAACCAGACCTGTATACTACAAGTTACCCTTAAGCCTTTATGTACGGTCCTGTGCTTGTTGTAGTCAGAAGGTTGTGGTGAATAAGGTGCAGAGACCAGGGCTCTGATATATATTACTGTATATGACTGGGTTTAAACAACTGTTGAAAACAGTTGCAATGTGATAATATTGTGACATTGTTCCGATTTCTGTGACAGTGATGAGCCTGTGGAGAATGAGGAGTTCTGTTCTGGCTGGAAAGAGGAATGACGTGGCTGCTGAACCTGACTTGACTCGGATTAGCGGCAGTGGATGGATGGGGTCATTTCTACTTGTGTGTGTATTTACAGTAGTTGCAAACTGTGTGACAGCAGCTCAGGATGAGGAAGAAGAAGTATTTTCGGTGGGTGTGTGGGTGGGTTTGTTCCTTTGTTAATGACTGAGGTCTCCACAGGAAATGACACCAGAGGAAATTAGACAGGAATTTTCTGAGCCAGAGCAGTTTGTTCACATGTAGAAACAATGGGTGCATAATTATATAACTGCATAAGATTTAATATTTTCCCTCTGAGTCTGCACTGGGACTTTAGGTATCTCAGCTTGATCTTGGGAAACATAAGACAGGCTGACATCTGAAGAGGAAAGTTGCTTTTCAAATATGATGTGTCGTACTTTTCACTGTGTTTGTATGAAGAGTCGCTGTCAGAAAACACTGAAATGATTATGACACATGAAAGTGGAGCGGACCTCTCTGAGCTGCTGGTGCCACTGTCAGCCAGAGTGAACAGACAGGAAGTCCAACATCAACATCAGCAAACACACACACACACACCAGCACTAACATCACGCAGGGTCGGCGTCACAAGAGATTAGACGGATGGGACCAAAGACGGGAACAAACGAGACACCGCGGCTTAAAATAAAGAACCTCCTGATACAAAAACAAAAAAAGTCTAGCAGTCGTCTCTTCAGCAACAATAGTACAAGAGTTCAGGAATGACAGATGTTAACCAGGGTGCTGAACTATCTATCTATCTATCTATCTATCTATCTATCTATCTATCTATCTATCTGTCTGTCTGTCTATCTATCTATCTATCTATCTATCTATCTATCTATCTATAATCTATCTATCTATCTGTCTGTCTGTCTATCTATCTATCTATCTATCTATCTATCTATCTATAATCTATCTATCTAATCTATAATCTATAATCTATCTATCTATCTATCTATCTATCTATCTATAATCTATCTATCTATCTATCTATCTATCTATCTATCTATCTATCTATAATCTATCTATCTATCTATCTGTCTGTCTATCTATCTATCTATCTATCTGTCTATCTATCTATCTATCTGTCTATCTATCTATCTGTCTGTCTGTCTATCTATCTATCTATCTGTCTATCTATCTATCTATCTGTCTATCTGTCTATCTATCTATCTGTCTATCTATCTATCTATCTATCTATCTGTCTATCTATAATCTATCTATCTATCTATCTATCTGTCTATCTATAATCTATCTATCTATCTATCTATCTATCTATCTATCTATCTATCTATCTGTCTATCTATCTGTCTATCTATCTATCTGTCTATCTATCTATCTGTCTATCTATAATCTATCTATCTATCTATCTATCTATCTGTCTATCTATCTATCTGTCTATCTATCTGTCTATCTATCTATCTATCTATCTATCTATCTGTCTATCTATCTGTCTATCTGTCTATCTATCTATCTGTCTATCTGTCTATCTATCTATCTGCTATCTGTCTATCGTCTATCTATCTATCTAGCATCTATCTATCTATCTATCTATCTATCTGCTATCTATCTAATCTATCTATCTATTATCTATCTATCTATCTATCTCATCTATCTATATCTATCTATCTGTCTATCTATCTATCTATCTATCTATCTGTCTATCTATCTATCTATCTATAATCTATCTATCCATCTATCTATCTATAATCTATCTATAATCTATCTATCTATCTATCTATCTATCTATCTATCTATCTATCTATCTATCTATCTATCTGTCTTGTTATCTGTAATGGAAATAATGTTCTTTGTAGTTTGTTGTTCTGCATTAATGTCACTCTACTGCTCTACATGTAACAACATGTAGCACAGAGTTAACATCACTGTGCTAGGAACCTTAATGTTCTGTGAAGAAGGTTCCTATAGCTGTCTCTCCATAGCCAGTTCTCTTTGTTCCTGCTCTGTTTCAGGGTCACGACCTCCCACTTGTATACATATATGTTAGTCATACACTCACTGTGCTGCTCTTCACTCTCTTCAGCTCCGACGCTCTGTTTGACTGTTGGTCCAACTTACAAAAGACAGATCTGTTATTGGGGTTATATTCATAAACCATGTTGCATGTCACGCACACACATACATATATATATATATATATATATATATATAAATATATATATATATGTAGTTTTGTTGACAATTTCTTTTGATAAAATAAGTCATAGAGATAGAAACATGTTTGTTCCTTTGCTTTAAACTCAACTGTAATTTTCTTAGTTATTTGTCCTCCTTGTTGAGAAAGATTAAGATTGATGCTACTCTCATGGCTATTTATGAAATTTAAGCTACTATCAGCAGCTAGTTAGCTTAGCTTAGCATAAAAACTGAAAACGGGACTTAACAACTAGTCGGTTTCGGTCCAAAGGTCGTGACATCTGCCTATCAAAGCAGGTTTGATGTACTGGACTTATTCTTGGTCAGAGAGACATGTTGAGGTCGCTGGTGGTCAGTGACTCTATGTTTGACCCCTAGAATGACAGAGGCAACAACAAACTTTAAACAAGGAAACTCAGCAGTAGTTCAAAACTGTTCTAGCTGATCTCATTCATCTTCCTGAAACACATTTACACACGTATCCTGCCTCTGTGTCTCTTTGTGTGTGTTGTGCAGAAACTGGTGTGCCTTTGTGCAGAAGCGCACGGTAACGGTGGCGGTGGCGTGTGGAACAGAGAAGTACACCATCAGGTCTCAGAGTCCTTGTCCGAGCGGGATTCCCGACTGTCAGCTGGTCGTGTGAGTACACGACAACAATCCTATGTGCGAGAGAGTGTGTGCTGCGTTCACTGTTTTAAAGTGTTGTTTGTTTGACTACAGAACATTATTAGTGGGTTTATATTCTCAGTCTGAAGAGTTTGGGCGTCGTGTGATGTTTGTAGCCTTTAGTTAACCACAAAAACCCAGGAGCAACAGCACAGGCCAGAATGCTCAGTATGAACACTGCACCTGAAAACAGAAGGGTTGTAGCACCAGTGTTTGTGTCTTTTAAGTAAATTAAAAGTGTGTAGAAGTAAAAATACTCAATGCAGATAATTTCCCATATGACTGCTGTGCTTTTAACATTTGAACCATTTTGTATTCAACTGCAACTAATGCAGACATTATGCATTAATCTGCTGATTATTTTCTCCATTAATTGATTTATTTGTAAAAATCCATATCACATGTTCTCTAAACAGTTATCACAACAGGTGCACGACAGTGCAGCCCATTGTAACTCTAACTGATCCTTTCACTTTTGTCAGCCAGGATGTGGGAAAGTATAACGTTGTGTTTAGTCAGTTTCAAGTCAAACTATGTACACCACCAGCTGTGTCATGTGAGGAGCTAGTTTATCAAATGTATGTGTGTGTGTGTGTGTGTGTGTGTGTGCAGGTACAAGCTGGCCACCCGGCCACTGTACACTCAGAAACAGAAGATCTTCACCAGTCTGCACTGGGCCTGCTGTGAAGGACACGGAGGAGACAACTGTGAGGACACAGGTGGGTCAGCAGGAGCCTCAGAAATCTCATTAGCGGCATCAGCTACTACTTTTTTATTGTTTTATAATTATATTAATTCAAGATTCTTTGTAATGTCCCATTATATAAGCAACTGTAAGTATAACACATAATTTTGCTTTATTACAGTTCATTTAAGTCGAAATATAATGATGAAATTTTCTAGAAAGTTCAGAAAAGAAAGAGGAAGTTTGAAGCTGTGAGTACCGTATTTTCCACACTATAAGGCGCACCTAAGAGCCTTCAATTTTCTCAAAAGCCGACAGTGCGCCTTATAATCCGGTGCGCCTTATATATGGATCAATACTGAGCCGCAACAGGTCTCGCAACTACGGTAAACAGCCACCGACTCCATTTTCCCTCGTAGAAGAAGTAGCGCGCGGTGCATGCTGGGATATATGACTGTGCGAAGCGTGCCGTTTCATTTCCATTTGTGTGTTTGTGCAAAAACCTCAAAATGTCTCCTATTAAGAGACACGGTTACAACGCAGAGTTTAAACTCAAGTCGATCAGTGAATACAAGTGAATAGACGTTTAACATTAATGAATGGTTTCTTGTCTTTACTGGAGTTGTGAACAGAGGAGTACATCATTTCTTTATGTAACTGAAATAAACAGAAAGAAACTAAATTAACAAATAATACACATTGTTACACATTTCCTTATACATGAACCAGTTCGTTTACTGTGGAAACTAGTTTTATGTACCGACGGAGAAAATACGTCAAAGCTGTTCTATTGAACAGAGTGGAAAGAGCGCTCACTCTGCAACTAATTATCTTACCAAAGATCAACTAAAATACAAAACTCTCACTCTGATACATTTTTAAGAACAATACTATAATACTTTTTATCTGCCTTAGTCACAACTTATTGTTATTCATTTATCACTTGAACTGAAAGGCATGACACGGCCAGAGCACATCATCAACATGGACAAAGATAAACTGTGTCACGAAAATTCTACGTCACTGACTTTACCTACGGGGTTTGTAATCTATTAATAAAGTTTGATGACCTATCTGACTGTTTTGTTTACATTCCCTTTAGCGCAGCTCCATCTAATGGTTGCATAACCCATAACCCCAGCCTCTACTGAAGTGTCTTTTCTTTGCGCCTTATAATGTGGTGCGCCTTATAGTGCGGAAAAAACTGTAAGTATTAGTATAAATAGATACAACCTATGCTGAATTTGTGCAGAACACATGCTCATTACAAAGGTTTCCCTTACTTACCTCCTCAGAAATCTAATTTCAGCAGCTACTGTATCAACACAGACTCATGTCATATCCTCACAGCGAAGTCTGTACAGTTTTCTAGTGTTTCTCATTAGAACCTCAGCTCTGGTTTTCCCCTTCATTCATTTGTTCTATTTTTTCTCAGCTGAAGTCTATTTTTTTTTATTTGTCGCTACAAACACAACTTGACTTCGGTATTGCTAAAGAAATTAATTCGGTCCAGATTGTCTGTGTGTGTGTGTGTGTGTACGTGGGGAAACAAAGTGTTTATAAGAAATCTGAAAGATGACGTCCTCTACTCTGTCTTTTGAGTATTTCCTCACACCTAAATAAGTTTCCTCTCAGTTCACACATTGCTACAATTCACACTGCATATCAGAATAAAAACCAAGACATGAAGTCCAAAGAATTCTATGTAGACCTCCACCATTTTGTGGTGAAGCACAGATTGGGACAATGCTGTAAAACCATTTCCAAAGCTCTACATTTGTCCAAGAGCACAGAAAATAGTCTCAATAAATGAGGCAGGAGTTTTGTTGACCAAATTGAAAATCTCATTCGGTTCAGCTCAAAGCGTATCTATGTGTCATGTCATCAGCAGAAGTGAAGTGAGGAAGGGGAGGTGACAACTGACGTCACGTAGGCTAAATGGGGAACCTGGTTATTGTAATCAGGGTAGGGGATTAGAGAAACTTGATTTCCCCAAGTAGATTTCCTTCAGGGAACTCGGATTCTGGTTATGTAAATGGAAACAATCTGCCTGGATGGATAAAATGAGAGATTTACACTGAGCGACGCATCAAATATATTTCCATATTTTTACTAATAAATGTTTGAAAAAAGTTGCATATTGTACAATTGGTCATTAGCTAAAACTGTTTTTTTAAATAAACATGTTGAATAAATAAATAATATTAATTAGCTCAACACACCTGGACTCTTTTCAGTCATCTGACAGTAATCACAGTATCACACACTTGCATAATAATGACTGTAGATGGAAAATGTACTATGATATCTGAAAAATATATATTAACACAATTACACCTGGGTAGAATGACTTTTCCATTGACATTTATTTACGTGAAACAATCTGATGTTTAGGTTTTAGCTCCCTTACCCTGTCGAGGAAGAGGCCCCTTTTTAAAACTCTATTGTGAGCCTTCTTCTACAGAGACACATGTTCTCCACAGACAAAACTAAATTACTGCCTTTAAAAACAAACAATAGGTGTAACCTCACCCAGTACAAACCAGAACCACCCAGTGGATTGTATTTTGTCATCATTCAATTTTTAAAAATTGTTTTTATTCAAAATGGCTTTGATCTGTTTTATGGCTTTGAGGTTCAGATTCCAACAGGAAATGACATCATCACTTCATCACTTTATACCTAGGTGGAACCTAAGGATCCGTCATATTCTGATAAGTTCAGAAGCAGGTAAGTGGATAGGTAGATACTAGTGCTGTTTGGCACACTTTAGCGTAGAATACACACTTTGTGGAACTGAAAACACCCAAACATGAGTCAGTGGGAGCAGCTGTTTAATGTCGGACATCTGATGGATGTAAATGCAGGTCTCTGCAGAGACAACGAGCAACTAAGAAGAGAAAACGGGGATCTCTCCAGACAGAACAACAACCTCACCAAAACCGTTGAGAGACTTCGTAGGAAGAACAAGGACAAAAAGACTCTTCTCAAAGGAGTCGACAACTTACAACTTGAGAATGAGGCCCTGAAGAAAGCGATGCAGATTCATTTAAAGTACATGGACACTGAGAGGGAGACTTTAAATCAAAAGATACGGGATCTGACAAAGAAATACGAGACAGAAAAACAGACCAGGGAACGAAGGTACTCTGATCTACACAACGAGAACCAGGAGCACAGTACAGAACAGCTATATACTAGAGTCCTTCAATCCCAACGTGACTTACTGAAGGAACATAATGAATATTTACAACAACAAGTCCTTGACATGCAACACACCATTTCTTACCTGGAAATAAGAAATCAAAATGGAAGTGAAGGCATGGAACATGTCAATCAGGACATGGAAAAACATTGTCAGGAAACTGCTAATATCTTGGAGGACCACAAAGTCAAGAATCACACAGTTCAGCAGGAGAATGACTCTTTAAAGAAGCGCAATGAGAATCTGGAACAACAACTTTACAAGGTCGAGGAAGATTTAAGAAGAAACAAGGAGCTTTTGGAGGAAAAGGACGAGGAGCTCAAAAATAGTGTTCAAGAACTCGTAAAAAGTCAACATGACAGTGATGTTCTGAAACACGACAACCGCTCTCTGAGTGAACAGATGGAGGTCGTCACAAGAGACCTGGAGGAGACCAAACATCAACTCTGTGACCTACAAGACACAGTGATGCGTAACACAGAGGTCCTACAAGAGAAAGACCTGGAAATTACACAACTTCAAGAAGAACGTGAAGACTTTCAATCAAACTTGGACATCGTGAATCAAGAAAATAAATCTATTGGTCAACAAAACAAGGAGCTCAGAGGGGAACTAGAGGAGTCCAGGAAACAACTCTGTGAGCTACAGGAGACCGTGACGCGTAACACAGAGTTCCTACGAGAGAAAGACGGGACAATCACACACCTTCAACACAACTTGGACATCGTGAATCAGGAAAATAAATATATCTGTGAACAAAAGGAGGTACTCAGAAGAGACCTAGAGGAGTCCAGAAAACAACTGTGTGAGCTACAGGAGACTGTGGAACGTAATACAGCGGTGCTATGGGAGAAAGACGGGAACATCAAAAACCTTCAACACACTTTGGACATCGTGAATCAGGAAAACACATCCATTGGTCAACAAAACAAGGCGCTCAGAGGGAAACTAGAGGAGTCCAGGAAACAACTCTGTAAGCTACAGGAGACCGTGAGGCGTAACGCAGAGGTGCTAGGAGAGAAAGACGGGAAAATCACAAACTTTCAACACAACTTGGACATCGTGAATCAGGAAAATAAATATATCTGTGAACAAAAGGAGGCACTCAGAGGGGAACTAGAGAAGTCCAGAAAACAACTGTGTGAGCTACAGGAGACCGTGAGGCGTAACGCAGAGGTCCTAAAGCAAAAGGAACAGGTGATCATAAGTGTACGACAAACAGCCACAAAGTCACAAATCAGCTGTAAGGAACTGAGTGAAAAAAGCATCACGCTCAGAAGGGAACTAGAGGAGGCCAACACGAAACTCAGTGACCAACAAGACACCATAAACCGTAACAGTGAGCTCCTACGAGATCAGGAGCAGAAAGTCGGTAATCTTCAGGAAGAACTCAAAAACCTTAAACTCAGTTTTGACACCATACAGGCAGAAAACGACAAGTTGCGACAACAACAGGAGTCTCTCACAACCGACCTTGAAAACGCGACAAGAAAATATAAGCGAATTCTGCCATATGCTGATCCATTTTGGTGTTACGAATCAGATTAACACCAAAATGGAATTCTAATTCATTCTAACTGGCTTCTCTTTCTGTACACACAGCATTTACTTCTAACATCAGGCGCGTCTGTCCGTCCAGGAAGAGGGATCCCTCCTCTGTTGCTCTTCCTAAGGTCTCTTCCACCAAGTGGGAGTTTTTCCTGTTCCGATGTGAGGGTCTAAGGACAGAGCATGCTGTGGTACAGATTCTAAATTTCTAATTGGCAATTGGCAGGATAATCATTTTTTTAATTAGTTTCAATTCAATTTCAATTTTTCCTAAAATAATAAAAAAAAAAAAAAAATAATAATAATAATAAAATAATTGTCTGTTGTTTTTAATCATTTAGGTCAAATATTTGTATTGTAAAAAGTTTTGCATTAAAAAAATTGTTATATTTGAAGAAATGATATCTAAGTTTGTCCTAATTACCGTAGATTGCGAGCTAGATTTAACTGGTAACATGTTATTAGACCTGTTTGTTTGACCCACTACCTCTACAGCGTGCTAACACGAGACATGTGCATCATGAACCATTTACCATCATTTATTTTTATTTTTATGTGCATTTAAATGTTTTTATGCATTTTGCTTCCCTTTTTGATTGTTTAACACATTATTATGTAAAGGCTTGTCCATGTGCTCCCCCCATTAACCCTGTCTTACCAGTGTTTCCTGTCTGTTTAAAGCTTGTTGTGTTTGTCTCTGACAGTCCCTGATTCTCAGCTGGGTTCTGGAAGCTCAGATCTGAGTGGAATATCGGAACCAGAGAGCCAAGAGCTCCGTGCTCCAGGTATGATGACTTCACCCCCCACCTCCCACATGCATCCTACCTTAACATGCTTTCAGAAATAATGCTGTGCAGCTTGATTCTTCCAGCACCTTGAAGAAGTTACCTCAGTCACATTTATATGTTTTTCAGTAAACTGTCCAATTGCTGATTTCTTAACTGTCATGAAATCAAGAAGCCTGTACTTACTGTAATCAGAGTAGTGATATTCTGATTTCTCTGTATGTTTCCAATGAGGACCAGTCCTGCCACTTTAACAAAGTGAGGAAGCTTAGAAGTGAGAGCGATGTTCTGCTTTGATAAACCTTCAGCTTGGGTCAGGAAGAGGTCAACCTCCACACCCATACCCTAGTTTTAACCTCCAACCAGCACAGGTGGGTGGGGGTTTGAAGGCTGTAGTGCTCACGTGTCGAGGAGGATTTGCAGTGTTTTCATGTGTTGTTGGCCACCACCCAGTTTGTTCTGACTTACTAGGTAAACTACACCTGTTTGACAGCTCACAAGGAAAGAGCAAATTGTGCAAATAGTTTCAAACTATATTTAAAGGTAAAACAGAACAGGACACTTGTATAGTCTAAAAGGACTGAAAGTGTGCATGGTGCCATCTGTCAAGCTTGCTATAACTGAACAGGTCTGGAAAGGTTGAAGGTCAGCTCTGCTGTTGTCTTGTTGTGTGCAGTTTCTCACTTCTTCCCCCAAACTGACAGAGCAAACTTCAGCTTTGAGATTATTTTACTTGCAGATCCAGGTCCAGTACAACTACCTACAGCATGTTTGTGTATTAACTACTGGATATTAAAAGCCATAATATCACATCCTGTTTCAGTGCTGAGTATAGAGATATTCCAGTGGACTTTGCATCAGTTTAGCATGAACTTCAGTTTTTCCATTCTGAAAAATTCCCTCAGAAATATGCGGACTGATCTTCATAGTGTGGAAGATGGTGGAGACAATGATAAACTCAGCTTAAGTGTAGTACTACACTACTGCAGTAATAACATGAATATTTGTATAAAGAATGGCACTGAGAACTCTGAGAATCAAAACAGACGATGTTTTTGGAAAATGTCTGACTCAAATAGACCTTAGGCCTTTAGAGGCTCGAATTAACAAAGGAAGACAAACAAAGAGTCTGCTACACACACACACACCCCTCGACATGGTACAGTCCGCTCCCACCACACCTCTGCTTCAACACATTTCCTGCAGGTTGAGGTTGATGTCATTGAATCAGGTTTTTCTGAGCTGCAATAACAGGAACAACAACAACTAGTCTTCACCTTGTACTTTCAACAGAACAGATCGGTTTATGTTGTAGACCTCCTACAGCAGACTGTACAGGTGTCTCTATTATTGCGTCCACCTCCTGTACCTATTTCAATAAGTTTTGCTGCTGATATCTCTACTGTATGTACAGTTTCTTTAGATTAGATATCAAATGTGTATTAGAGCTGGCCCCCTAGTATATAACGCACACACCCCTAATACTACAAATCCCAGAATGTTTTGCTAGTGCGTCATTCGAGACCGGTCTCGCGCCCCCTCCTTTTCTGCTAACAATCATTAGCATCTGTGCAACTGGTCATATCAGATAAACTTAATCCACCCCTCCCAAAAAATGACCAAATGAAAGATATTTTGAATGTATTTGAATATATAATTTGAAGGGATCTCAATAAACTAAGTTTCTTATGAGACAGTAAGGAGCAATATGCTGCTGTACGATATCACATACTAAACAGTAATAAGATGCAGCTGTGCTCGTCTGTCAATACTTTAACCTGGGTCTTTGAAGAGTGAGAAATGGCTTTGACTGGGTTTTAGTTAATTAAAATAGCAGCTTTCATTTACATGTTAACAAATACCAAAACTAGAATGACCACATTGTAGTTTTCTGCCCCCACTAACCAGTGGTGGTGTAGCTTACATACCTCTGTCCAGACTCAGATTATCATAAGTTTATTTATGACTCCATGTGGATATTTGTGCCAGATGTAATGAAATTCCTTCCATGCACTCTTTAGATATGGCCGGCCCTGGCTATTGCCAGGGTGGAGGCTAAAACTAGCTTTTATTTAAAAAAATGTAAGTTGCTGGTTTAAAAGTATCTGCTTAAAATCAGTTTGGTGCTACCACCAGGTTCAGCATCTTTACTCTTTTCATAGGAAAACATGAACTAGCACCAGTGCTGTGTGTAATACAGGCCTGGATGGATTTACTGAGCACGGGCCCCAAAGGCTTCGCATGCAAATACCACTGGGACACAAAATAGCCCACAAGCCAATACAACCAACCCCAAGAGACGCAGACCACCTGCTTCGCTTCGCAGGCGCCCAGGGACCTCTTCTGTCGTCTTCCGAGTCTTGTAGTGAGAACAAAGCACGTGAATGTGCTCTGGAAAGGTTAATGGTACCGTCGTACTACAGACTCTTTGTGGAGGTCAACAAACTAGTTTGTCGTCTGAAGAAGAAGAACGTCTGAACCCTGTTTCATAGACAATGAACAAAGGATCAACGTTTTGGTTTCGTGGTCGAAAAACCAAATCAAACCTGAGTACTCGTCTTGTCTACCCTCGACCCTTCTCCCCTGGAGAACAACAGATCTGTCTCGACCAACTCTCCCAGTTTAACCAGTCTGGATAATGAGTGGTCATTCTGTAGAAGCAGCCCACCTGATGGTTTTAGAGTCCAGCCCTCCCGGTCCGCTGTCCTAATTGTACTCAGTCTGTCTAGATGAACTTGGCAGGGGCAAGGATCCGGCTCTCATTGCCTCTGCACTGGAATGCACCGTGGCTCTGGGGGTTACATCCTCTTCCTGTCCTTTCTGCCCCGTGATCTACTGTCTCAGCGTTTCTTACCGACTCTGTCAGCTCCGTGGTCCCATGATGTTGGGGTGAGCTGCCTAACTCTGCACGCTCAGCAAACTCACTCCCAAAGTTCAGAAACCGTTAAAGTTTCCTAACACCATGATTCTCCTCTATCTGGCACTTTGCCTTCCATGTCCTCAACTGACTTGGCTATTTTGAAGGCTTTGTACTTCACATGTCACAAGTCGTGTTGGATAAAAACTTAAAAACTGCCAAGTGACTACAGTAAATGTAAAGGTGAATACCACACAAAAAGGTCTTGGATGAAAATGAAATTGATGACCGTGCAGGACATCCTTCTCCTTTTGTTTAATCTGCAGTTGCAGACGCAGCCTTGATGCATTTGTCCCCACGACCATGACTGCATGTCACTGACAAGGAGCTCCGTGTTCCTGCTCTGACTGTGTCACTGACTCCGAGTTTAACAATGAGCTCAGAGTGAAACAAAAACTGAGAAATCCCCAAATACATCAGCCCTCAGACTCCCTCCCTACCTGTCTGCCTGACTTCCTGTTGCCAAAGCAAAAACCATAAATACAATAAGGGCAATAATATCAGTAGGATTCTGTCCTCTGGGAACCATCAAGTACACAGGTTTACAAAGGTTTGTAGTACTAGTACCATTTATCATCCTTTTATGTTTACACACACACATACACACACACACATATATATATATATATATATATGTGTGTGTGTATATATATAAACAGACATTGATGTTATCAACAGCATCAAGTTCAACACAGGTTAAAATACTTAGAATACTTCAATAGTTTATTTCAATTGTTATTTGAATAGCTTTCAGCTACTTCAAATTGACTTTGAAGAATTTGAAGTGGTAGTACTTTCTCTCTGATGAGCAGTAGTGTCTACGTGTTAACACTTTATCCCAGGTTCTGATCGTTTGCCGCCTGTAGTCTGGATCAATGTGTGAGATATTTCCATTTGGATTGAAGTGATGGACAGAACGATGATGTTCTGTACTTTCATTATCAACAAACACGTTCACTTGTCCTCATCATCACCTCTTCATCTTGGCCTGTGTGTGTTTCAGATGTTTATGTGCGGCAGCAGCAGCAAAGCAACTCCAACCGCGAACAGAACGACTACCACTCTTCCGTCACTCCAACGTATGAAGCTACAGACCCCACCCACCACCCAGACCATGCCCCCAACCACCATCCTTCATCCAACCCCACTGCAAACTCGTTTGACTGGCATCGTCCTGGTAAGTTTGGGGCATGCGTCACAAACTTTACAGAACCCAAAACTGAGACTGGTTCTTGTTGGTGATTCTTGTGTGACTTGAACAATCAGAAACCTTTAATTGAACCTTTAATAGCTCCAATCTCAGACTCGACTGTATGACACACACACACACACACTGCACTCCATTCCTCTGTAATGACATCTCCACTAACAACACATACACAGACACACACTTCCTCCACAGGAAATCCTCTCTTTCTTCTTTCTCCCGTGTGTGTGTGTTATAAGATCACAGTATATTATATCATGTGTCACTAGACCAGCATGTACATTACATCACACACACACACACACTTCCTCCATCTGTACGCAGCTTGTTTGGGGATCGGCCTCGATCTCAGTTTCCCACAGTGCTCCGTTCTCTTTGACCTTTGCCCTCACTGACCAACCAGTATTACTTAAAGGAACATTCAGCTGTTACTGGTATTTATACATGTTGGTGAAATGCTGCCATGTAAAGTCAGCTGATGCTGCTGATTTACAAATGCGTCGTATTTGTGTTTCTTTCCTAGTTTCAGTATAATCTGCCAGTTCTTATTGTAAACTGTGTATGTGAGGAGTGGAAGCTCGGTGTAGTGAATCATTTATTTTTTTATTTGGAATAAACCCATGTTAATTATAATAAACAGTCAGAGCAGCAGTCAGACGGACATATAAGTCAGATCCATGAATCATCTTAAATCCTCCGAGACTTCGTGAGAACTCTCCGTCTCCTCCATCTCATGCCTAAAGAGTCGTTTCACATTTTAAATGTGACTTTTACAACAAGATGCTGGAGAAACAAACAGAGCACAGCCGGGTCACAGACGCCACTTTGTCCGAACAGGAAGTCGACTCGGCTCTGCTCCGTAAATCACAGTCAGTCATTGGATAGAAACGCTGCCAGCTGATGGGGGGCGTGTTGGTTTTTTACCTCCAATGAAGCTGAAGGTGACCTGGTACTTCCTGGCACAGCGTGGCCTCACTGTACTGTGACCTCTGACCTTTTTGTACCCTGCAGCATGTGAAAAAGGAGAGTTAGGTTTGTGGTAATGAAAACAGGCTGAGATCAGTGTGTTGTGTGTTTAAGGTGGTTGTCTGGACTCTGTCTCCAGAGGGGAGTGACAGCAATGACCTGAGGCAAACACGTGTTTATATTTCTCATTTCCATAATACGTTCCTCGTTGTGTGACCCAACACCCAGCGTGAACCCTAACGCTCAGTCTGAACCTACAAACGTGGAGAAAATGTAAACCTGACCTTTCAAAGAAAGTCCTCACTTCATAGGACATTGTTCACATCTAACATATCAGTTCCTACATTAGCCTGCACTTTGTAAAAATGTCTTTACCTTCCCAAACTTCCAAAGTAGTTTGTAAAATCTACTTTGGAAGTAGAGGTTTGGTCACTTTCTCTAAAAATAGCCTCTTTAGCTGCCACTAATCTTCTCAAAAACTACATTTGATTGAAATCTGGCTCTGACAAGATCAGATCAGATGGATCCACTGAGACAGAAAGTGTCTCAGACCAGCTGGAGGACAGGCCGCGTCCTGGCTTCTCTGAACCAACAGAAACAAACTGTGAACTCTCATTTCTCCTGCTGCTCTGATCACTTCTGCCTCTGAAGCCCCGAATCGCCCCCTGCCAGCCCATCTGTGTGTCAGCAACATCAACAACACTGTTTTCAGAGGCACCGAGCCCGGAGCACAGAAATGGCAGCATGGACGCTCCGAGCTGTTTTTGTTCCGTGCTGGGGTGTTTTCCAGGCAGAGGGGCTGCACTGTGTTTATAGTCCACTTTGGAGCTCAGAAACCAAGTCATGGCCCCCAGAGAGCCATTATTCACCAGGGAGTGTGTGTTTTTGTGCACTTGTTAGTTAAGTTTAGCTGTGTGGGAGTGAGAAGAGCTTCGAGTGATCAGAGTTTTATTTAGACACTAAAATGAATGTTCATCTTTCCCACAAGATGAATCCTCCATCACTCTGCACACTGAAACAGTGTAAATTCTCCTGGTGCCCGTAGTCAAATGTTGCTGCTTTGTAATGTGTTGATCTGATGTTTTAGTCGTTTTCAGAAAAACTACTTTTTTGGGAACATAAAACAAGGTGATAACTTTTATTTACGTACAGTTGACTTATTCCTTTCAGTCAGAGAAGAGGTCGTTGCCACTGTTAAAGTCGTCTCGAACCCAGAAGCCACTGCTGCCCCCCTTCCCCACATGATGGCTCTGGTCATGTCCCAGCTGCAGCCGGTCCTGGAGGGCTTCAACCGCTCTCTGGAGCACCTAAGTCGGCAGGTAGGGTCCCTGGCTCGTGATGTGGCCCAGCTGAAGCTGCCGCAGAGCTACAGCACAGAGCTTAGCAAGACAGCCGAGAAGCGCTTGGACCACAGACTGGATGAATTGTTTCAGCACCTAAGGAACATCCGGGGACAAATGGAGAGCCAGCAGAGGGACATGGAGAGCAGGCTGCACTCCCAGCATGCAATGCTGCATTACAACTTCACCAGCTTAAAGACGGACATCGACATGAAGCTGAAACGGCACCAGAAGATGCTGCAGGTCAGGGAATGACAGAACTTTTCGTAATTAATCATTTGCCATTTCACAGATAAAGAGTAGCTAACAGAAAAGAAATGTATTTAAAAGGTCTTTTTTTACTGTGAACAAAAGACAGAAAACCAAACTGTACATGTGAGCGAAGCTGGAACCAGTAACACAACCATCTAACCTGTGCTCCTGATCTTAGGTCAGCCTGCAGGCTATGAATGCCACAGTGACCGAGCTGAAGCTGGACCACGAACAGAGCTCTGAGGACCACCTCCCTCCTCCCTCCCTATCCCCCCTCCATCCACCACAGAGGTCAGACAGCTCTGGGCTCTGGGAGGCCATTGAACGGTTGGACAACATGGTGGTCAACAACACGGTTAAGGTGCGTTCACCAAAACGCACATTACCTGTCGTCGTTTACACATCACATCTCTGCAGGCAGAGCAAAGTCCTGTTAAAGGATCAGTCCACCATTTTTTAAAAGTCAGTCTTAAAACCAGTCACATTGCAGTTGCTGTAATCATTCCAGATGATTCTAACATTAAAAGTGAGAAAATATCAAGATGAAAAACATTTCAAATCGATCCTTTATCAGGACGAGGTCATGAAAACCCACAGCAGTATGTTTGATGTTATCTGTCTCTGGACGCACCTGGACTAATTGATCAGTCACTTAACATCAGTGTCCAGACAAGAATCAAAGTATGATCTGGTTTATATGTTTCTAAAGCAGTTTACTGATAAGGTGATAAGACAACGATTTAACTTTGAGAAGGTTCGACATCATAAAAATGAAGTAAAGCTCTAATAATTCACTTTTACACAGTCAAAATTAAACAACGTAGGAAGAAGCAGGATTTGTTGTTGTTACTTTTCGATCAGTTCCTTTGAAATTATAACCTGGAAATAAAACCAAACTACAAGAAATGAGAAACCAGAAACAGGTTTAAGGGGACGGAACTCATAAATCCTTCGTCACGTGTCGTCGTGCAGGTGAGCGGCCTGATGGAAGACGTGGAGGTGACCTCAGGGAACGTCCAACAGCTGAAGCGAGACTTAAAGGAGCTGGAGGAGCAGGTCCACCACACAGGCCGGAACAGTCAGATCCTGTTCATGGAGACGGGGCTGGAGGTGGAGGAGGCCAAGGTGGCGGTGCTGGACCGGGTGAACGAGCTGGCCAAGAATCTGACTCTGCAGGGCGAGAGGCTGCAGGAGACGGAGGACGACGTGGACTATCTGTACACCGCCTTCTACAACAACAGCTCGTCTGGAGACTGCACGATGCTGAAGGCCGCCGTGGCTCGGCTGGAGAAGGCCGTGGCCAACGTGACAGAGCTGGCCAATGAGAACAAACTAGCCCTGGAGGAAAACCCTGAGGGAGCAGCTCAGCAGTGGGGCAGGGACAGCGACTGGGCGCTGGCAGTGAAGGCGCTTCAGGATGGACTTCAGCAGGTAGGAAAAGGAAAACCTCTTCTTGAATAGATTGTTGTTACTGATCTGCAGATGTTTCCTCAAAAAGGGATTTGTAGGGATTCTATTGAGAAATGTTGGATTTTTGCTGTTTACAGATTTGTTCCGTCTCGAGTTAAGTAATCAGTAATTCATGCATTTCACCGAAATATTAACCATTTGTGAGCTTCACAAAGACACAGCTGCTCTATCGGTTTTCATACAGGTGTACGGAGGTGAAGGAATCAGGGTTCCTCTGCAAAGACCCAAATTCTCAAAGGGACGTTTCTTCATCTAGTTTCTACCAAGTTTCTGTGTTGGTCCCATAAGAAAAGAGTTTTCAACTTGTTCCTCTGGTATCAGTTTGAAGTGTGAGAGATCAGACCTGCTGCATGTGTACGTGGACTTTACAGTGACCAGGTTACACGCTGCAGTTAGGTTCATGTGGATTCATCTTCCGCTGAAACCAGTCCTCCTGACGATTTTTGGCTTGTTGCTGTGAAGATCACTAACCCTTTCTCACTCTCTCCCTACAGGTGAAGGAGTCTCTGGTCTCAGAGCAGAGCGAGACCAGGACTCTGAACCACAGACTGACCCAGCTGAGCAGCTCTGTGAATGTGAGTGTTGAAATGCAGCGTCTGTCCAGCTCCTTCGACTCCCTGCTGAGAGACGCCATCCGACACAGCGACGTGCTGGAGCTGCTGCTGGGGGAGGAGGTGCTGGAGTTCTTGGAGTGGTCTGAACAGGACCAGGAGGCCCACTCCATCCCAGCCCTGAAGCAACAGTTGAGAAACCAAGCCCTGAAGATCACATCACTGCTCAACAACAGAACAGGTAAGTCTCTGACCAGCTCCTGAACACGCAAACACCTCAGTGAGAATCGTTTCATCATACAACGCTTTGATTTGAGGTAACGCCGAGACACAGGTTCTGTCTGTAGGAAGTGAACTTACAGCAGAGCTGTGTTAGAACCAACTGGAAAAGGTCCAGCAGCACAGAAGCTCGGAGTTTTTACAGCACCACAGCTCATAACACTTGACTCCATCCGAGATGAGAAAATTAAATCTGTATATTTTCTGCACAAATGGGTGTTTGAGGAAAAAGTCACATCTGCTTGTTGCACCAATAATTTGCAGCATCTTAACACGACCTCCTTCCTGTTCTCAGGAGGCAGCGGCGAGGAGCCATCTGCTGACCAGCCCTCGTCCTCCCATGACATGACACGGAGCGGCGGTGGAGTTGCGGCCAGGGAGCGGCAGCTTCTCCTCCTCCACCCTCAGCCGAGGGGCCCCGAGTACAGAGGAGACGGCAGCGACCTGTGGAACCTGGAGAAAATGATGGAGGAGCTGGGGCAGAAAGTGCATCGGCTGGAGGAGAAACCCTGCTGGTGCCCCAACATCTCCACTGAGAGAGAGGCGCCACCTGGTGGTGTAGATGCTAAACTGCAGGCTGAGGTGATGTGGCTGAAGAAAGGGCTGGAGGATCATCTGAGTGTGTTCAAGAACGTGTTCAGTAACGCTGATGTGCTGGCTAAATCTGACGCCACGCTGGAGCTCAACAAACTGTGGGAGCTGGTCAAGAACGAAGACGGGAAGAAAGAGAAGAAGAGACGAGGAGGAGGAGCAGGGAAGGAGGGACGAGGAGGAAACCATCGAAGCAAGAAGGATTCGTCAGGTGAGATTCACTGGGCATGTCAGGAAGTGAGCTCTTCTTCTACTCTCACTAATTTGTGTTGGTTTCTCCAGACTAATAAGATGTTGACGTTATAACTAAAGATTACACACAAGTACAAGGGAGAAGACAGATGATTAAAAATGACACAACCAGCAGGAAATGATCCTTAAATGACTAAACTAATTAAAACGAACTCCAACACAAAACTAACTCAAACCATCCGTGACTAGAAAGTTCAAAAACGACACGAGAGTCAAACTGTAATTTAATTAAAGTCTCACAACGACTCAACACAAACAGCTTCTGGACTAGAAACAGCCTCCACCTATGGTAACGAGTGAGCATTAGGGGCTGTTGTTCAACTCAAATTGGTTTGTTTGTGGTCTGTGTTCCTCATCAGTTCTTCTTGTACTGCTCCCTGACCCCCTTTTCTCTCCAGGTGTTGCCCCAGCTGGACTACCTGAAGACTCTCTGCTGTTTGTGGCTGCATCTCCTCGGCGTGTCTCCAACGGCGGTGTCATGTTTAAAGCATCTGTGAACCTGGGTCAGTTTCACCCCAACTCCGGCACCTTTACGGCTCCTGTGGACGGGATCTATCTGTTCATCCTCACCTTGACCCTGAGGCCAGGTCCCGTCCACGTGGTCCTCAGGAGGGGATCGGGTGGAGCTCCTCTGTCTCTACACCGACAGAAGGTGGCGGTGCCAGGGCCGGTTACAGGCGTGGGCCTGCTGCTGCTGCGGGAAGCAGAGGAGGTGAGGCTGGAACTGAGGAGAGGAGCATGGACGGAGACAGAGGACAATGTTTTCACTGGGCTGCTGGTCCACCGGACCACCCGATCGTCTCCGAGAGTCTGAGATATGAACATTCAGTGAATTCCAGTTGCTGAAGCTTCTTTCCAAAAGCACCTTCCAGGTGGACTCAGCCATTTACCCAGTAATCAGTTCCAATGAATCCGGACTGCAGATGTAGATCCTGCTAATGTCTCAGGCTAAAATCCTGACACCCGGGGGTGTGGATGAAACTAAACAAACAAACTGTTCATGTTGCTCAGTCAGGAGGAGGTTGGAGCGCTGGAAGCAGGGCAGAGACAGGTAGCAGGTAGACCGGCTCGGTTCAGAAATCCACAAGATTGAACCTTAACATTCGTGTTATCAACAGCATCAGGTTCAACACTGGTTAAATCACTTTGTTACTGCAGTACTAATAGTTTTAGACTACAGTACACTCAACTTGTGTGGTATTTCTACTCGTGGTGTAGGTGGAGTACTAGTATAGGTGTTTTTTTTGGACAGAGGCCGACCAGCTGTTCCCATTCTTCTAGCCTTTAAGTTAACCTAGGCTAACACTGAAGCCTAAGTGCCCTTTGAACTGTCGTGATGTAAAGGATTTTTTTACTCTACGTATTTTAAAAGAACACATTTGAATGTAAATCACCAAAGTGTGTGATGTTTTTAAAGTAGCTATGATATATAAGAATGATGTAAAACAAGTGGAATGTATTTATAGAAGGGGCGAGCTGAGCTGTTAGCTGAAGGTTGTGTTAAATAAAGTGAACTTAAACTTCGAACATTCAGGTTTTATTATGTCACAGTTCTGCAAACACTGCTGCTCTCATCTCTGCTACTTAATCCATCATCACACCGAACATGAGTTTATTTCATTATCAAATAATCCCACAGGTTTTCTGTCTATATAAAACAGTCCAGTCAAATGTTCAGTTTACTGTTACTATAAGAAATATGAACTTCAGTTTTGATTGTTGGTCTCAAACAAAGTGCCGTTTACAAGTAAAACTCAGCCTCCAGCTTCACCCGCATCTCGTCCTGCAGGTGACGATACAGGAGCGTTAGCAGCGTGTCGTCAGGTTAGTACAAGATAAACCTCCTCAAACTGGAAGACCTGATCACAGATGGGACTAAAGAGCAGCTGGTGTGTCTGCAGAGGATCAGCTTCTCTTCTGTTCACTGCTGATGTGACTGAAAGCAGCAAGATCAGTTTAGCAGAACGATCACAGAGCAGATGACAACAGGCCGAGGATCCTGTGACAGCAAACACGTGTCAATCACCTGAGCTACGTTTCACTGAAGGTAAAACGGAAAAACCTGTCGCAGCATCACTGGGAGAGAAACGCAGCATCTAGAGGTCTGTGCTCCAGACTGAAAAACACATCTGCAAGTTTCAAACCTTTAGGAGCCACTAAAACCGGGAGTCTGCAGGTTGTCACAGCTCGTTAAATCTGACCCTCTGCACATCTCGATTATTTCATTTCCAATCCACTGTGCTGATGTATGGAAACAATAAAGAACCCCGTGTCACTCGGGTTTTAGATACTTAAGGTTTTTGATTTGCTGGTTCTGGCTCAAAACCTTCAGATTAACTTGATTTTTGTTCCCATTTGTGAAACTTACTTCCTGTTCACACAGATTCAGGTGCTGTCACACGTTCGCCATCGTCACCGAGCTGCAGGAGAAGAAAATAGATCAAATCCTGAACGTTATCGCTTTGAATCTTTCAGTCTGTTCAAGTTCCTTCTGTTACTCGCTGCAGCTTCTGTGCAGGTCGGATTAAAAATGCTGAACTTATCAGAGTGGTCAGACACTCACCTCATGTCCAGTCAGTTTTAACCCGATCAGCATCAGTTTGAACCTTATGTCTCTAACCAGCTTTTTTCTTTTTGTCAGTTCAGTTTTCAACTTAAAGTTGTAAAGTTTGACTTCAGTATAAAATAGACCACAGACAGAGGTGATGCTTCTACCGTCCCAGAGCTAATGAACAACCTAACAATCCCTGTAACATCGGGAGACGGCGAGCAGAAAAGCTGAAAATGTGTTTGCACAGTCAGTCTGTCAGTTTCCTCCAGGAGAAGCACAGACGCTGAGCTCAGCAGCGTCAGCTCCGTGTTTCTCACTGAGGAAACTGACGGAGCTGACGCTGAAGGACTCGGACTCGATAAATAAAACTCACAGCAGATTCCTTGGGCTGCTCCGTCTCAGTGCCGACGACTTTATTGCAAAAATACAGAATCTTTCCTTCATCGCTGAATCAACACAACAAGCTGCAGAAACACAAACAGACCTGACCGCAGACGCTCGAGCTCCACTTAGCAGGAGAACGCACGACAAACTGGAAAGTAGTGGGAGTGTCGACAGGGCAGCGTTCACCTGCTAAGACAAGTCGAACTGTCTGTGATGGTCTGTCGAAGTCAGCAGGAAAAGAAACATGAACATCAAATAAGCCTCTGCGGATCATCGCTCTGCTCAGCTGCTGAGTGGGAAAAAGAAATGAAAAGTGGTTCATGATGTTTCTGTGTCAGTTCCTCTCTTTTGTTTGACTTCCTGTTTCAGTCTGTATCAAATCGACACGTTAAGGTAAAAAACATTTTGTTAAAGAAACAGAAGCCGGAGGACGACACAGCAGCTGAGCAGCTGCAACAGTCAGTGTGAGAAGTTCCTACTAAAATAAATCATCTACAAGACATTTCCATCATCTCTATTAAGAGTAGAAAAATAAGCATCAAAAATATACTGAAAGATAATCAACAAAATAAAATCTGACAAAGCCAAAAATAAAAAAGGAAACAAACTCTGAAAAAATAAGTCTCTTCATTTGAATTATCATCAGGTCGGGTCTGAAACAAACATCAGAGTTTACTAAAACAAAAATCAATCTGAAGTAAAGGCTTTAATAATCTGCAGGGACACGTGTTCCCAGATCTCAGACTTGGGCTTGTTTGCCGGGTCAGCAGGAAAACCTTCATAAGCAAATGAACCGATCTAAGGCGGTCCGAGCAGAACTCTGGATCCCTTGAACAAAGGGAACGAAGGAGAAACCAGCAACAAGCAAGAGAAAAATCTACCTGCAACACGCTGCACTACAGAGATCTGCACATATCATCATGACATTAAATGTACGAGGCTAGAATATGTCTGAAAATCATGCTAAATATTAGCTCTGGTAAAACAAAAGCTCTTCTTCTAAAATCCTCTAGCAGGCTCTGACGTGACAAATCAGAACAAACTAAACTCTCGTTAGAAAATTAGATCGTTATAGTCGAGTATATTCACGTTAGCTTAGAATAATCATCTATGCACGGCCTACAAAAATAAATAAGGAATAAGTAAGTTTATCTCTGAGGAGCCAGCTGCTCGGGAACCTGCTGAAGTCCAGTTCTTCAGCTGCTCAGCGTCTCCGCTGATCATCCTGCTGCGTCTGAATCTTCACTGACGATCAGCGAAGAACTTATTTCAAATCTTTAAATTAAATACGAAGTGAGGCCACAAACAGCAGCTGGCAGGAGGCTCAGCTGACGCCTGCAAGTCTAAATGGTCAAATGTGTGTCTAAAACCAGACCAGGTCCAGACCACAGATCTTTTTTGGCTCTGGTCCTGTGGTGAGTAGACGTCTTCATTAACAACCTGCAGCTGAACAAACAGCAGCTTCCTCGTCACACTGACAGAAACCGGGTCTGTGTGACGGTGTTTCGTCTTGATTAATGACATGTGCTTAAGTCCAGCAGACATTCATAGACTTCTACTGTGGGTTTGGACGAACACGGAGTCGACTGCAGAGACTCAAAGATTCGGATTCGGACGTGTGGCAGCTGGAACGTGACTCTCTGCGGCGTCTTCAGGCCCGATCAGCTGGCCGTCCGAAACCGAGCCACATAAGCGCCACAGGACAGGCAGTAGGAGCGTGACGGCTCAGCGGGAAGCTGCTGGCAGAGGGAGCAGAGGTGGGGGTCCCGGCAGGGCCGGGGTAGGGGAGGTGGGTGAGAGTCGGTGCGATGCAGGGTCTGGTGGTGGCGAGCGCTGGAGGGGTCCCAGGAGGAGCTGGGTTGGACAGTCCTGTAGTTGGTATCACGGCGCCAGTCCCTCTCAGGGGGGACGTCCAGTCGGAGCGGCTGGGCGGGGGCTTCTCCCGGCACCCTGAGTTGGTGCTGAGCATAGTGAGCCGACCCGTTGATGTTAGCGGGCAGCGACGGCTGTCGGGAGTGGCCGTTAGTCCTGGTGGTGACGTTGGCAGAGCGGCGAGGGTGGGACAGGGTGGCGTAGAGATTTTGCGGCGCTGGAGGGGGGGCTGGACTGAAGGCAGCTCTAGGCCTGGGGAGGGAGAAGGTGGAGGAGGAGGCAGGAGGCGGGGCTCGGCGAGGAGCCCGGGGCAGTGTGCCGTAACTCAGCGCGACACTGTGGAGGCCTTGACCCGAGAGAGCTTGATGCCTGTCAGACACAACCAGAAGCTGCTGCTGGACACTCGGTCCAGGTCCTGAGGAGAGAGGAGGAGGAGGAAGAAGAGGAGGAGGAGGAAGAAAAGGAAGAGGAGGAGGAAGAAGAGGAGGAGGAGGAAGAAAAGGAAGAGGAGGAGGAGGAAGAAGTGGAAGAAAAGGAAGAGGAGGAGGAGGAGGAGGAGGAAGAAGAGGAGGAGGAGGAAGAAGAGGAAGAGGAGGGAGGAGGAGGAAGAAAAGGAAGAGGAGGAGGAAGAAGGAAGAGGAGGAGGAAGAAGTGGAAGAAAAGGAAGAGGAGGAGGAGGAGGAGGAGGAAGAAGAGGAGGAGGAGGAAGAAGTGGAAGAAAAGGAAGAGGAGGAGGAGGAGGAAGAAGAGGAGGAGGAGGAAGAAGTGGAAGAAAAGGAAGAGGAGGAGGAGGAGGAGGAGGAGGAGGAAGAAAAGGAAGAGGAGGAGGAGGAGGAAGAACATTATTAGAACAGATGTGAACTCTCTAATCACTTGATTATTTGTCTCATTTCTAAACTTTTCCAGATTCTGAATCTGTAGTTTTGTTTTTGTGTCGACTCGTTTAGAGAAAAAGACGCAGTCCAGATGTTCTGTTCTAAACACACGGTCCAGATGTTCCGTTCTAAACACACGGTCCAGATGTTCCGTTCTAAACACACGGTCCAGATGTTCCGTTCTAAACACACGGTCCAGATGTTCTGTTCTAAACACACGGTCCAGATGTTCTGTTCTAAACACACGGTCCAGATGTTCCGTTCTAAACACACGGTCCAGATGTTCCGTTCTAAACACACGGTCCAGATGTTCCGTTCTAAACACACGGTCCAGATGTTCCGTTCTAAACACACGGTCCAGATGTTCTGTTCTAAACAAACGGTCCAGATGTTCTGTTCTAAACACTGATTCTGAACGTCCAGTGAACTAAATGAGGAACATGTTGTTCAGCACAGTTGATCACTGCTGATCAGACAAACTGATGGGGGGGGGGGGGTCAGGTTCTACTTTATATCACTCGAGAACTTTAACTTTCACATATTTGAGCAGTGAAGCAGGTTCTTATGTGGTTCTTTAAGGTTGGATGCTGGTGACATGTGGATGTGAAGGTGGAGGTGGAGATGATGGACCTGCAGGTTACCTGAGTTCCCCCAGGAAGAGAGGCCCGAGCTTGGGGGTCGTGAAGTCTGCAAAGGGGGGTGCTGAGGAGGACGTGCAGGAGTAGAGGGACCAAGGTGTCGGGGTTGGTGGTGTTGGTGGTGATAAGAGTGATCTGCAGTGAAGGAGGTGGAAGAGGAGGAGAGGGGGAGGTGCAGAGAGGAGGTGCTGGGATGACGGAGGAGGAAGGAGGAGGAGTGGAGGTCAGGGTGCCTGGTGGGGGGCCTGGACACAGTGGGGTCCTTCAGAGTGAAGAGGTGGAAACAAAGATGACGATGGAGGGAGGGGGGCAAAAATGAAAACATGTTAATAAAACGGAACAAAAGTAAAACACACAAAATAAAAGTGGAGCTGGACGCTGAGATTAATGAAGAACTAAATCTGTGATCGGTGGTTAACAACTCCTGAACAGAAACCAAACGGGTCTAAGTACTAGTCAAAGTATCACAGTGTAGAAATACTCAGAATACACATAATCGTACTTTTCACAATACGGTACATTACACGGTAAAGGTTTTAATCCCGTTATGAGCTCGTTATCTCTAATTTACATATATAACTAATAACTAATAACTAACAAACTAATAGCTAATAACTAATAACTAACTAATAACTAACTAATAACTAACTAATAACGGCTGGTTAGTGTAGTGGTAACATCACCGCCTCCCATGTGGAAGACTGGGGTTCAAATCCCAGCTATGGCTACCTCCAGTAGGGGTCCTCCTCACGCTGCCCTGCCTACCATTGTAACTTGTAATGACTTGTAAGTCGCTTTGGATAAAAGCGTCTGCTAAATGACTGTAATGTAATGTAATGTAACTAACTAACTAATAACTAACTAATAACTAACTAATAACTAACTAACTAATAACTAACTAACAACTAATTAACTAAGTAATAACTAATAGCTAACTAATAACTAACTAACTAACTAACTAATAACTAACTAATAACTAACTAAATAACTAACTAACAACTAATTAACTAACTAAAATCCTGTAAAATCCTAACAAGGAAATACCAAAGTACCATCACTTCTAAATTATGACTGATCCTGTTCTTGAGTTAATCAAGTTTCTGCCTATGATGGACTTTAACGAGTCGGAGCCATCAGCACCACATCCAGCCCCCAGTCTGGAGGATCAGGAGCGGATTGGACTTTTAAAAGAACTGTCAGAATAAAAAGAACAGACCGGTCCACGGGCTGTGATCCTGTGATTTACATTTACATTTACGTCATTACGACGCTTTTATCCAAAGCGAATTACAAGTCAGCACAAGGTACAATGGTGGGCAAGGCAGCGTGAGGAGGTCTTGCCTAAGGACCCCTACTGGAGGTAGGCCACAGCTGGGATTTGAACCCCAGTCTCCCACTACACTAACCAGCCGCTGTGATCAATGTTAAACAAGAATTATTAATTATTAAAGAGTAGAAATGAAATAAACATCTGAGGAACTGAGGAACTGAGTCGTCTGACTAAGAGGCCTCAAGTAAACCAGGAAACCCAAACGGATTAGCACCAGATGGAGTCAGGCTGCGGTTCAGTCGTACGAACATGAGGGGGCAGCAGGGTGTAAAAATAACATCAGCAGAGGGGGGAGCTGATGATGTGTTCACACCAACATACAGGACCAGCGTTAACGACCCTGTTGACCAGTATGTAGCTTACACAGCTGTGGGAGAGTCCCAGGTTCGGGGGTCGCAACCCGATGACGGTTCCGCTCAAGCTGCGAGCAATGCGACGCAGGTTTTCTGCGCTGTAGCTCTCATCTTCACCTGGTGGCGCCTGCACAGAGGTCAGAGGACAAGACATCTAGAATCAAACGGCTCGTGTATAGAGTTCATTCTCGTAAACTGACTCATCGTCAGCTTTACCTTGTGCACAGGTGTAACCGGCGTTCTGTAGGCGTGTCGCTCTATCTCTGCTGTGGGTGTTTTGGATCGTCCGGATCCTGGCAGCATTCTCCTCCCACCTACACACAGACAACTAGTTAACACATCCCTAAAAATGGAACATCCACAGAACTAAATTCTGCTTCTCTCAAAGTAGAAAACATTCAGCTGATGACGAACGTGACCTGTGACCCAGTCACCTGTAGCTCACAGGTGTTTCCTGCACTTCCTACCTGGTTTGTTGCTGGTCGGCTGAGGACCGACTCCCCGGTTGCCCCTTTGCATGCTGGGAGCCATTAGACTGGCCTGGTACAACGAGTCCAGCTCGGACACCTCCTCGCCAAGCGGCGCCGCTCCGCCTCCTCCTCCTGTTGCATTCTGGGAGCCGTAGTATCTGTTGACGTTTTCCGCCCAGCGCTCCACAGGCAGGGCCGCTTTGTAGTCCTGGCTGAGGGGTGGAGATGAGGCCCACCCAGACCGGCTCGCAGGCGGCAGGGGGGCATTGCAGGGTGAGTCTGGGGGCGAGTACACTGGTGGACCAGGAGAATCAACATCCTCATCAAGTGGGTCCACATTTAAACAGGACCAGTTTCTAGTGGGAGGGGGTGGGGCTATTGTGGGGCTGGACCCAGGTGATGTGGTTTGTGAACGCTTGGCGTAAAACAGCTCTTCATGCATCATCGGACAACACCTGTCGACAGGTGAGGGGGTTGCATGCAAACTGGGTGGGGGCAGGGCCTGTGCTGGGATGGAGACAGGGCACGTATTAGCCCACTGGGGTGTGCAGTCTGCCTCAGGTGGAGGTGGTGGGACCACAGGGTTCTGATCCCAGGAGTCCACGCAGAGAGCAGGGAGAGACTCAGTGGTAGACAGGGGGCTCCCGGTCCTGCTGTCCTCCCTGAGTGGACCTGCTGGAACCCCGGCACTGGAGGCAGGGTCCAACACTGGAGGGAGGGGCTTAACCAGACAAGGGGATAAAGGTGGGGCCTGTGGGTCCTGAGAGGCAGCTGACTGGTCGCCAGGTTTGTCCGTCAGAAGTATTTGGAGCGAGACAGGCTTTTCACTGCAGAGACAGGCAGAGAGAGAGAGAGACATAGACGGGGGGAGAGAGAGAGAGAGAGAGAGAGACATAGACGGGGGGAGAGAGAGAGAGAGAGAGAGAGAGAGAGAGAGAGAGAGAGACAGAGACGGGGAGAGAGAGAGAGAGAGAGAGAGAGAGAGAGAGAGAGAGAGAGAGAGAGAGAGAGAGAGAGAGAGAGAGACAGAGACGGAGAGAGAGAGAGAGAGAGAGAGAGAGAGAGAGAGAGAGAGAGAGAGAGAGAGAGAGAGAGAGAGAGAGAGAGAGAGACAGAGAGACAGAGAGAGACAGAGAGACAGAGAGACAGAGAGACAGAGAGAGAGAGACAGAGAGAGAGACAGAGAGAGAGAGAGAGAGAGAGAGAGAGAGACAGAGAGAGAGAGAGACAGAGAGAGAGACAGAGAGACAGAGAGAGAGAGAGAGAGAGAGAGAGAGAGAGAGAGACAGAGAGAGAGAGAGAGAGAGAGAGAGAGAGAGAGAGAGAGAGAGAGAGAGAGAGAGAGAGAGAGAGAGAGAGAGAGTTTAGGTTAGGATCAGGTTTTTACCAGATCCAGAATAGAGCTGTTGTCACACCTGAACTTCTACAGACCTGACCTAGGTGTCACAGGTGCGACCACAGCAGGTAAAAGTCCAGAGGAATCACAGGGAGGGAGGGGGGCGTCCCCTGTATGAGAAACATTTACCTGCCGTCGGTTGAACCACACGTCCCCCGTGTAAACACTGTCCTCACAACTATCTTCATAACTGTCTGTCTGTCTGTCTGTCTGTCTGGAGCAGATGGTGCCATTCGACAGCTCTGACTAAACACAGGGTTGGTTGTGTACGTGTGTGTGTGTGTTTGTGTGTGTGTATATGTGTTTCCTGGGGAGTGTCGTCAATCTCTCACCACGGTTCACACTCCGAATGAACTGGTTGTCACGACAACACTTCTATCCACAACATCTCTAAAGACCTGCTGAATCCCCGGAGGCTGCGTCGTTCATATATACGACACAGTCACCGTATGAAAACGTCCTGAAGATTCAGATATGGTTACGTTGCTGCTGGGTTACAGAGCACACGTCCTCCGACATGTGGTCACACGGTGGGACCACAGCGGCTCAGACTCCAGAGGCCGTACTTCTTGTTTTAGCCTTTAGGCCTGAGACTGAACCGTCTGTTTACTTTCTCTCAGGAACCCGTGAGTACTTTTGAGGAGGTAAAATGAAGCTGAGGCAGTTCCGTCTGAGTCAAGTCTCAACTCTAAATCCTACACTTGACTACAGAGCGAGCGATAAACTGAGGTTATCCGGCTCTGTTGACTCTTATTGTACTGTGCTGTGGATGCAGCGGTGACGTTTTGATGGCGTGTCGTTTCTGTAACCTCCTGCCAGGGTCACTTCTCTTTCATATGAATATTAATCTGAGACACAACCACAAGCTTCATCTTTACCTGATCATGTCATCAATGTACAAGTCTTGGTTCACCTGTCACTGTTTTGAAGGTGTTCTCAGTGTGCTTTATATTTCTGACATGTGTTAAACGCCACGCCTCTGGGGCAGCGTTCTGTTTCCTGATCGGTTTAGTATGAATGAGCAAAGCTTCAAACAGAAGCAGTGTGGGTTGAAGGAGGTAAATTATGAGCTTATGCATTTATGTAGAGTGTAAAGGTTCAGAAGATCTACGTTCTTTCTAAAGTAGAGAAAGTCTTTCAGTGTTTACAGCTAAAACATTTGTTTGTGCTACATGACTTCTGATTGGCTGAGCAGACAGCATTTGGTACCTGGGCTGTTCCAGGAGCTGCTGCTGCTTCTCCTCCTGTTGTTGCTGTGGTTGTTGTAGTTGCTGTTTGCCTGCCTGAGAGTCCTGCTGTTGCTGCTGCTGCTGCAGTTGCATGCGTTGCTGCAGGCTGCGGGCTCTCCTCATGCAGCGCTGCAACCGGCTGTGACTATTAGCTCCGCCCTCAGCTGTTGCGGGCCGCAGTTTAGCTGCAGCCAGGTCACATGTCAACAGAAAATACACAACAGAAAAAAAAAACAAAGAGAGGAAAGAACAAATAAGGAAAAGAAAGATGCAGAAAATAACTCGTTATGATGATTTCATGCAAAAATCTTAAAAAGCAAATATACAGCTGACAGAAAATCAAATGTGTGACTGCCGACATGATGGTGATCTGACGGTGTGAGTGGTAATGACAAATGACTAAAGTAACAGAGCAGGAGATCTCAATGATGAAATGGTGAAAATTATATTTAGACCTAACATGAAATTAACAAAACTATAACGAAATATGTCAGGCCGAACCGATCCTTCTGGTTTATTACAACTACTGATGACACTGCCCAGGACTGAACACACAGTATGACGGGTGAGATTCATGACATCCATGGAGGAGCCACTACCTGCTGCACCTCTGACCTTTCATACCTAATGTAGGTGTGAGCTCCGTCTCCCTGAGCGATGAGGGACAATCAGCAACATTCATTTAGATCATGGCTTTGTAACCGTTCTGCACTTTCAGACTGTGTCCTGTTCCACACTTATGCCAGGTGAGGAGTTTCCCCTCTGAAGAAACTCTCACTCTCAGTGTTTATTTTACTTATTTAAGGCTGATGGTCGTAGCACTAATTTACAGCTGAATAACTCAATGTTATTAATTGCCTATAGAAATAAAGAACTACAAAGCTAGTGAGCTGTAATAAAGTGGAACCTTTCTTTCAGTCCTGCAACTACAGAAAAAGGACGTTCCTAGAGAGAGACGGAGCTTTTACTTGGAAAGATATTTGTGAATCTTTTGAACCCTCAACATTTTGTTCTGTTTGATATTTGATGCTTTGCTTTCATGGTTTCTCCACCTGAGTTTTTATTCAGCTGAACACTAACGGCTGAAGTTTGTGGTGCTGCAGATTGTGTGTGTTCTTTCCACAGTAACGCAGCAGCATGTTGAGATCTCAGCGTCTGGTATCAAACCGTTTCCAACAGGCCACAGTGCTGCCTGTCGTTGGCATTCAAGCACCCCCACCCCCCAAGAGGATTTAGTGTGTTTATTTAGTAAGTATGAGAAACGGTGCACATGTCCTGCTATGGGGGTGTGGACAAATTCGAGCTTGTGCCTTTGTTACACGGCTGGTCGTCCCATCAGGTTAACACTAATATGTTTTACCCCCCTCCTGTGGTTTCTCCCCTTAAAGCAGTGAAATGAAAAACTTTGTACGTTGTTAAACAGATGTGACAAGTTGTTGCTGCTGAAGATAATACATTAAAACAACGTTAAACTGCTGTAATATGATGGTTAACATCATGTCCACTGGCTAATCAACCAAAGTCTACTTGGTTTTAAGTCAGAGCAAAACAACCGACAAAGTGGATAAAGCTCAGTGGAAGATGCCAGGACTGGACTCTCCTCAGTTTTCAGGTTATAAGGGGTGAGGAAATCCATTCAGCCAATGAGTGTCATCACACCTAGAGAGAAAAGTGTGTGTTAAGTCAAGGAGGCAGAGTGTAGTGGGAGGAGCTTACAGACTGCTTCGTTGACTGCCGACAGTGCCGCTGTGACCTCGCCTGCCTGCTCCAGACGAACCGACTGGTCTAGCAGGAGCTCAGCCTCCGACACACACCTCTCGATGCTGTCGCTTTTACCTGGAGGGTCAACACACACACACATACACACACACAGAAATAAGACTTCTGCAAGTGTCAGGCTGTTTTAGCTGCCCTGTTCACGGTGGGATCATTTCAGACAGACAAAGTTACTGAGTGGTAGCACCAACAGTCCTGCGTTATGCAGCTTAACCTTATCCCCATCGTACTCCAACCGTAAGAGAGGCAGAGGCTCAGTTTAACCACCACATTACTTCTTTGGTCCTTCGGAAAACTAGTTTTTCTTCCAACATCCTTTCACATTAACACGTTGCTCACATAGGATCATTTCAACTGTGAAGTCGACAACATGTGATCCTCACAATCAGCTAAAGATCCTGGAAAAAGCTGACTCGTTTTCATTTAATCAGACGTTTCTCCGAGGTCACTTTAGTCAAATATTAGACATCGTCCCATGAACAACACTACAAACTGTAACACAGGTAAAGAGTGACGAGGAGGCAGAAGCTGGAAACAAACACAGCATTACTGCGCAGCTCGTTCTATCTATTGTGTGTCGGCTCAGTTGTTCCCTTTCAGCTGCTCAATGAGGAACATTCCCGTTGTCCAACAACACACAAAACCCTGAAACACTGAATTACATGCTACAACAGATGAACATGCGCCAAACAGCCACAACAATAACACCACCTGGTGGGTTTAAGTGTTTGCGGCTATACAGCTGTGTACACTGCAAAGTCGCATTAAAGCGTTCGCATGATGCCCGGTGTGTGTGTGTGTGTGTGTACATACCCTGGATCTGCAGCTGGTCCAGGTCGAGGTACTTGCTGGGTCTTGGGTTGAAGCCGAGTGCCGCCTCCCTCTCTTTCTCCTGCCGTCGCTGCTGCTCCTCCTCTCTCGCCCTCCTCAGCACCTCCTCCTGCAGCTCGTCGAGCTCGCTGCGGCCTGCGGGGGGCACTGGTCAACACAAATAACCTGCGTTATTACTGTGAACAAAGAGCGTGAGCTCACAAAAGTAACAACACAGCTTAAAGTTCTCAGCAGACAGGGAGCTCCACACCTCATCCCACCATGTTTGATATTTACTTGGTCGTCAGTTCAACTAAATCTGCATCAATGTTTTCCGTTTTTTCAGTTTTAATCTTGGTCGTAATTAAGACATAAAATCTGAAACACGAGGGGCCTGATTCTTCACTAATTATTAATTTGTTTATAAATGATGATCTTTGTCTTTGAATCCGCCTCTTATTTCTGAAGTAGAGTCATGTCAGCAGTTGGACATGAACCTGTGAGCTGCAAGGAATCTGCTTGATCTGACTTCATCATCTGACAATGAGTTTGAAAACAAGGATGACTTCAGCTGACTTCTGTTGTGATTTGGTGCCAACAAATAAAATTGAATTGAATTGAATCACCCCTGGTTTACTTGAAATAACTACAGTGTTGGTGATCCACTAGTGAGGAGATCAGCGATGGAGCAGAAAGAAACCTCCCGTTAACAAGGCACAAGATCCTGAGTTCTAGATCTGCATGTGGCAGATTTAAACCAGTTTTTTAAACCAGCTGATGAGGTTTAAATCTCAGCCACTGGAACAAACAGGAGCAGAAAGTTGTTCTCTCAACACAAAAAGCCACAAAAAGAGGTGTCGTACCAACGCCCCCACTCCCCGAAGAGCTCAGGTCCTGCAGCAGAGCCCCACTACTCTTTGACCTGATGTTTTTCCAAGATGGCCCAGAGGAAGAGGAGGAGACTGAAGTCTTCTTCACAGCACACTCCCTGAAGATAAGAGTCACATATGTTGCTGAAGTCACTGTAAACTCAAGGACCAAAAGCAGAAACCTTGATCAGGACCTTCTGTACCCACCTGTCTCCCTGGTTCAGGTCCAGACTGACCGGGCTGCTGCTGTTCCTCTCGCTGCTCTCGTATCCGCTCTCCATCCTCTGAATTAGCCTGGGAGGAGGTGGAGGAGGAGGAGGCGGCAGCTCTGCACCTCCTCCACCTCGTGGTCCGTCTCTACCTCCATTGTGGCTGATGGAGGCAGCAGGGAGAGTCCAGGAGGAGCCCGGCCTGACAGACATCAGCTCCTCTGGGGCTGGGAAGGAGGCGTACGCTCCCTTGGAGGCTGCAGCTCCAAAATCTTCAGGCAGCGAGGCTCCTAGCGGGCTGTACCCCGCCTGCCTACGCCTCTCACGGTTGAAGATGGTGTCGATGTTGAGCGCCTCTCTCCGTGGCTTCCACGCCGGCCGGTACCTGCCTGACTCTACTCCTGAGGAGCTGGACTTGGACTCGCTGCTTGTGCTGTCTGCCTCCCAGTCATGAAGTTTAGTGGAGGAAGCAGTAGTGGCGACAAGGTGGTGGTTGGTGGAGGAGGAGATTTCAGAGATGACAGCAGTGGGTAAAGACGAGGAGGAAGAGGAGGAGAGGGGTCGACTGTGGATGATGTTGCTCATGGTCTCCTTGAAGTCTCTGAGGCGACTGGATGAGGATGAGGATGAAGGTTTGGGGAAGTGACGAGGAACCTGCTGCTCCTTTAACGTCTCTCCTGGGAAAAGGACAGGAGCACGACAGGTGAGGAGGTAAAGCATTGAAGAGAAAGACAAACGAGAGAGAGCGAGAGAAGGTAAAAATAAAAAAAATGGATGAAAAAACATAAAAGTTTATGACAAGTAGACAAGTAGCAGATTGATGAAAGCGTCATTCTTCCTCATGACTTGTGTTGAACCTCCTGTTTTTAACTGAACAGTTTGAATAGAAACTGAACTTTAATTGTTTAAAATAAGAAAAATCTACAGGAAATATTTAATATACACCGATTTTAGTACGCCTCCCAGACATGTTGAGTTTTCCTCACTGTTAATGTTTCCCATTAGGAAAAAACTGAATTACAGAAAACACTGTAAAGTGTAAAGGATCAAAAACGTTGTTTTAACCAAATTAATTTCAATTAATAGTTACAGTTAGTGTTTTAACCTTCAGTTAAATTTCAGTCAACTCGTAAATAGCTTAATTTGAGGGGTCCTCATTGAGGTGTTTAAGCTATACTTCGTTATCAGCTTTTATTCTTGAAAATCCAGTATTGCTTGAATTTTATTTTTGTCATTTCCTCCCTGCCCTGTGACTGGCCCACTCCCCGCCTACCCTCACTGTGGTACCCAGACGACGAGGCTTCGCTGTTGGGTTTAGATCGCCGGGAGCGGCTAGAGCTGCGCCTCCTATCTCCGGGCCCACCTCCCTTCCTCAGGGCCTGTGGCTGCTCGCTGTCCGTCACGTGGCCTTCGCAATGAGAATGATGGCAGCGGATGTTTACAGCACGTTCACCACATCATACGACACACAATGACAGAACAAAAATAAGCGTGGCAGAATGTGACTGGCTCCACAGCAAGTCTTACAGGGTCAAATCTCTGGAAGGGGTTTCTTTAACAAAGAAAGGTTAAATAAAAACAAAAGCCCATAGGCAAATGTATGAATTAGGATGAATGGTGTGCTAGAAAGGTCTTCATATACTTGCTTTTAATCAGTGTCTGTGACAACATCCTCATTGTTCTGAAACATGCAAGCTCTCTCAGTTAAAAATGTTTCACCACTGTGGTGATGAGTCGAAGCTCATATTGGTCAGACTGCACCTCACGTACACAGCATTAATTTCTGAGCATGTGCACAAACACGTGAAGCAGCCATGATGCACATAGGAACACATAGTTATAAGCAAGTATGGTGGATGCTTCAGAGAAGTGACTAAGCAGACGCTCCTGTGACTGGTTAACATGCAGGACAACAGCTGATGGTCTGTGGCTGCATTTGTTCAGGATTTTTGTAGCTTCTGACTTTATCCTTTGCAAACATACACAATACTGTGTACTAGTACATGTTTACTGTAGATTAGTCCATGTTGTGAAGTTTAGTTTCCAGTGGACCCACCTACGGTATCCAGGTTGCAGAGCGAGGCGTGATGGGGTCCGTCTGGGCGTTCAATGCAGATGACGGTTCCCTGGGAGTCGGAGGAGTAGTGACTGGCCAGGGACTCATGGTGAGAGTGGGAGGGCTGTCGGTACGAGTAGCTCTCCGTCGAAGAATCGGTGCGAGTGTCGCTGGAGATTGACGGCTCACGGCCTGACCGAGGGGGTGGAGCATTGGGCGGTTAGAAGAGACGTCAGTGCTGATGTACATGTGCTCATAAATGCACACGTACACAGAAATACATATCACACCTAAACCTCACTACTGCTACAAGTACTAATGACTAAGTACAACAGCCCAGTGACTACTTCCCCTACTTGTCCGACTGTTAGCTGTCTCTTATTTACCTCAGTCTTGTCTGTCATAGTACTACTACTACGACTATTACAAGTACTACCAATTCTTGTTTAGTTACCTGAATGTTTGCTGTTGTGCTACTACTACGACTCCTAGCTGTGTTGTAGTTACCCGAGTCCTCGCTGTCGTAACAAGCCTTGTTGAGGTGTTGAAGGTCGAGGCGCGAGGGCAGGTCCTGCACCGACACTGGCGTCCCCCGCGGGTCGGCGTACAGCAGCAGCAACGGCTGGTAGTGGCCCTTAATGCAGCGAGACACCACGTCTTTCCACTTGGGACCGATCTGCAGGAAACAAAAAGACACGTGAAACTCTGACACTACAGAAGCACTTAGCTGACCCAAAATTAATCTAGTAAACATATACTGGTTTTGGACTTTTGTCAGTCTAACCGTTTGATTTCTCCTCTCTACAACTGTAAGTGGACTGTAGCTCTACATCAACATGACATAACAGAGGAATCAATTACTCAACATTAAATCAGTCTTTGAGTTTTACTTATTTACTTATTATTTCAGCGTCGAAGCTACGCAGTAAGGGATTTGAAAGGATTCCAGTTAAATGAGTGAATTCATATTGACCTCAAACATAAATAAATTCACTCTCAATTGTAAAGTTTAAACAAAACCTTCCACATTGAACCATCTGCTGACACTGTGTTAACTGTGATAACTCCAGGTCCAGTAAGGACGTCCTGTTCACCTCAAAAACGCTGCTCAGAAGGGGAAACAGAGATGGCGGAGGACGCTTGAGGCCATACCACCCGGCTGCATCAAGCTGAACACGGTATTCCTGCCCTCTGTCAACTGGTCTTTATGTTTGTATTGTATGTTTAGTTATTTCAACCCTTCCGCCATTTTCCAAATCGCCAAGTCCAGCTCTAGCCCGGCTCAGATCTAACAGTACATTCCAAAAATCCAAAATCCCGAATTCTCCATCAGACGTGTCCCGTTTGTGGAAGAGAATGAAAGTCAGCAGTGTGAGCAAAAGTGTCGACGGTGCTGTGGTGGGATGTGTGTGTGTGTATTCTGACCACACCCTCAGTTCTGTCCAGCTGGACTGATAAACAATAGAGGGATATCCTTGTTTTCACAACCAGCAGAGATAGAGAGAGGGGGAGGCAGAGAGTGAGGGAATGTGATATCTCATTCCAGCAGTGTAATCAGAATACAGTATTAACAGCAAAGAAAGAAAAGCATGAAGAGGACGACTTTTGATAAAAGAGAAGAAAGAAGGGGTGAGGGAGGGAGGTAGAGTGGCGAGGACACAGGGAGGAGGAAGAAGAGAGATAGAAGAGAGGTGTAAGGATGAACAGGAAGAGGAGATCTCTCACTACAACATGAGGTCATTTCCTTTCCTGACTCTTTAGGTTTTTTTTTTTTACACACACACGAATTGGAGATGCTGTAGTTAAGGGTTTGTGCCTCTCAGCACCAGCACACTCAACAGGTTCAAGATTTTCCCATCAACTAAAGTTTCATTTGCAGTCGATGCTCTTCTACTAACACGTCTATTTGGCATAATGTATGACAGATTATACCTCCTTCACGTGTGCATCATCAAAGTACATCCATCGTCTGATCTTCGTCTGGAAGAAGAAGGTGGAGTAATGTTTCCCATAGTAGCACACCATTCCCACCAGGTAGAGCTCTGACTGACGAGCCTTCTCCTCTGTAACCCTGTAAAACAACTGCAGAGAGAAAACAGGGAGGCAGAGTTCAACAGAGGAGCTGAGCTGCAGAATGCAGACTAACACAGTATGCTGACGACTGATGTTTATCATTGTGCTTTGGTGAATGTTTACTTACTGCTACTACTGCTGCTAATACTTACTACTACTACTACTACCACCACCACAGCTATAACTACTACTTCTTACATCTCCCAGTCGCAGGCAGGTTCCCAGAGTGTGAATGACATCCTCTGCCAGGTCAGAGTTTTCAGAGTCCCAAACCAGGCCGATGGTGATGATCTCTGGGCTGTTGAGAAGGACCCGAGCCATCCTGAGCTGCTGACCGCACTGACTCTGAGGAGAAGGACCAAAAGAAAATTCTAAATCTGTGGAGGTTTAAACCAGAATTCAGAAACTGTAATAAATAACCCTGTAGTCAAAGTGTCTTACAGGACAGTTGCGGAGGTCTCCCATGCTGGCGTTTCGCAGCAGCTCCCCAAACATGCTGGGAGTCGCCTTCTCCCTCGTTTCCAACATCTTCACCGCCTGGTTACTAAGGAGGAAGAGAGGTGGTTTTCGTTTGTGAGTTTTTTTTGTAGAATAAGACGATAAAGAAACAACAACTTTGGTTGATTTGAAATAAAAATATATTAACCACAGTCTGTGGTTGATTTTATCTATCTGCATGTAAATTATTAAAATTCAATACAGTGTGTTTGAGAAACGCTACAGTATCACGAGACACAATATCGGACATGTCTCCTTCTAAAAGAGGAGAAAGATGCTGTTTTCAGGTTGAGTCGCTTTAAGAAAGGTGATGAGAGGAATGCAGCTGTAAATACACACACTCCCACTTCTCAGTGCTTGTGTGTGTGAGTGAGAGTGTGTGCTTGTGTGTGCGTGTGTGTGAGTGAGAGTGTGTGTGTGTGTGTGTGTGTGTGTCTGAGGAACACCCCAGGAGCTGTGATAAAGAGCGCCATTAGTCAGTTACCTAGGTGACCCTGAAGTGTAACCTGGCAACCAGGTTCTGTGAGGGCGTCCCCTGAACTCACCTTTCCTGAGATTAGAGCTAAACATAGCGCACACTTACCACAGGGAGGTGGTGGAGATGTAGTGGACCATCTGAATGAAGGGCAGAGGATCTGAGGACGCTCCACAGCTGCTGCACACACACTGAAAAACACAAAACACACATTTCAGAGTTTAAAATGTGATGTCACTGCTGACTGTGACTGACTGAAATGTGATATTCTGTTTATTTGTAAGTTCAGGTTATCACATACAGCCATATCAGTACCACATGCTGCAACTGAAGGGAAAACAGTCAGCCTTTAATAACCACTAACCAGGCTGAACAATGTAGAAGCTGCACCCTGATGAGTCAACTACTGCACCTGTTGCTCAACAATTAATGAGACGCTTCTCACGCTTCTTCTTATATTAGTGCATTGTTTAAAGAGGTGATTTTCAGGTCAGTCAGATTAATACATCTCTTTCCCTACCTGAAGTGAATTAAGCACAAAAGATCTAAACCAGATGTAATTAACACATGTATTAAGTATATTCACTGATGCAATCATTCAATATTAACTAGTCTATAAAATGAGTCAAAAGTGTAAAAGTTCCTCAATGTTGTCATCAAATGTCTTAAAATTATAAAACCTCAGCTTTAGGAACTTGTTACTTATGAAACCTCGACGTGTACAGTAGAGTCAGGTGGCATCTCACCTGTTCAAAGAGCGTCATGGCGAACTTCTGGTGTGGGATGCAGTGTCTGGCTGTGCAGATGTCTTCTTTGGTCTCGTCTGAGATGTGGAAGTGAATCCTCATGAGGATGTTTTCCTGCAGGAACACAGAACAGAAATCACTGCGTTTACATGTACTTTATTAACCCGGTTCCACTCGTCGTTCTGCAGCTGATTTCTTAAGTGTCACAACAAACAAGAAACCTGGTTACTGTCATCAGAGAAACCTCATTTCCCAGGTAGATTTCTCTGTCATGTATAGGTGTGACTAGATTATAAGTGCAAGTGGAGTGTCAGGATGAAAGCAGACATTACACGGTGCAACACCTCCAGACAAAAGTAAAACAAACACAAAGCGGCGGTAGAAGTCTGAATAGGTTGGTTTCCACTACCGAACTTTTAATTCAATTCACAGAGCTCCATTTACAACTCTGCCTTTGAATGGTTCCATGATTACTGTTGGTGGAAAGTAACACAATCAAATAATAAATGCATATGTGTACTTGTACCTTTGCACTTAAAGTACATTTTACAGCATGCACACTTCAAAGTGTTCAAAGTGTCATTAGTACTTTAAGGAAAGAATGTGAAGTGACACTTTAAATATATTTAATAAGGATAAGGAAGCCCTGTGTGAGGTGCGTGTGTTGTCTTACAAAGCACTCGGCAGCGTCGTCCATGATGCCGAGCTGAAATCTCTGCTCGTCCTGGAAGGTTTTGGCGAGAGCGCTGCGAAGAGCGTCGGACGGTAAAACTCTCTCACTGCTGTACTGAAACTGAGCGAAGATACTCTGAATAATGAGAAGAAACAGACCGACATTAGGAACAAAAAGCTGGTCCAGGATCAGCTTTAGAAGCCAGTCACACTGATGCCCACCTTTAGTGCACAAAAAATACACGAGTCCTCCATACACTTATGAGTCGTTAGCTGTCGGAAACTACGCCGAAAGATGTCAAGGTGCCACAGAACCTGAGAGAGAAACAGGAAAAAAATCAGTAAAGTCGTTTCAGCACTGATTGAATGGATTCGGATGTAAACCTTAATTTCCATAAGCACATAAATATTTCCCTCCCAGGCTAACACACCAAAACAAAGATAATGTAAAGTCAAATAAAAAAAGCTACAACATTTCTGTCCAGTCAATCACATTTACCTGACAGCAGGAAATGAACCCAATTTACAGCCTTTCTATCCACAGATCAAAGTTATCAGCCAAATAAAAACCATCTTGGAAACTAACGCAAATGTTACATTTGTAAAATCTTAATCTAATGAATTAAGGAGAAAAAAACCTGAGTCCTGAGAGCCACTATTCCGCTGTGCTGACACGCTTGCTCCGTGCTGCTTCTCTGACTCCACTAAAGTGTGATGCATTTACATCAACACAGCTACTGGTCAACACTGACCTGAATCTACAACCAACCAATCACAAGTTCAGTGACCTGAGGACAAGCTGAAGTGATGGAGAACCAACGTCAAAAACAAAGTGAGAGGGTTGTGTGTATGTGTTTGCGTGTCAAACTGTGTCCATCACTCTCTCCATCTGGACCATCTGGATTCCTGACGAGAGATGGAGTGTGTCAAAGTGAGAGTGATGTTGGGAGATAAGTGTGTGTGTGTGTTTGCCAGAAGGAAAAGAGTTTAAGTTCTGTGTGTTTGTGTGATGAAGGGAAAAGAAAGAACATGTCATAGTGTGTACGTCTCTATGTGCATCTTTACTTTTTAGAGTTTCTGAAAGTCCTGAAACACAAAGTGACCACATGGAGATGGAAAAGTACTTAAATGAGACAGAAAATTATCACAAAGATACTAAAACAACCAGGAGAGACAAAGAGACAATAGAATCACAAAACAACCACAGTAAGATGCAGAATTAACTGAAAAAGGACAATAATCAGACCACAACAGATCAGACTGCACAGCCTGGAGGTATCTTCTGATTTAGACAGGTGAGAGAATGGTTTACCTACTCAGGTAATAAATTCAACAGAAACTAACAAGTGGACAAAGTTTTACAAAAATAAGTTTGAGGTTCCTGCAGCAGCATCTGTCTGCAACAGGATCAAAACATGTTCTAGATGCTTCAGGGAACCGAATTTAATGCATTTAAGACTCCACCCCCTTTGGAGAAAACTTTATTTACCCTCAAACTCTTGGAGCACATTTTACTGTTCAGCTTCAACAACATAAGAACCGTGACTGAGTCTGCACAAACACTGGCTTCGCTCTATCAACCAGAACAATCAGCCCTGTAGTGTGTCTATAAATAAAGATCAACCTGCAACTCTTCCCCAACATCAGCTTCTAATCTGAACTGAGAAACCAAGTGTGACCTTGAAACAGCCCTGAAGGTGTGAGAACCAGAAAACACAGAGAGAAGTGTTCTCACACACAGCGTGGGTTGTGAAGGCAGCCAGAGATTTCATAACAGCATCAGAAACAGAATCACAGGAACAAACGTTCAGTGTTCAAGCTGCAGACGATCAAGTCTTTAACAAATCTCAGAAACACGGAGTAAGAAGCAGTTTCAGAAATCGTCCGTCTTCTGACGCGTGCAGACACTGCTGCGAGGCAGAAATCCAGACAGGGAGGAATTACTTTATGGAGGGTTTTAAAAAGAACAGGGGTGGTGGTCTGGAGGTCCCAGACTCTGGACTGTAAATGCATGAAGAGTTGTTGTCCATGTTCAATATGTGGATCAGTAAAAGGGTCAAAATTTAATCTGTTTATTTTTAATAAATAATTATTCACGTCTAGTATTGAATCCAGAATCTAGCCACAGGGGTTGCAAGCCAGTTACTTCTGTGCCGGTCCCAAGCCCGGATAAATAGAGAGGGTTGTTAGAAAGGTGACAACTATTCTATAAGTTAATGACTGAGGTCACAGAGGGTGGTGGAGTTGTACTGCAGTGCCTTATATTATTAGGGATTTCTACTATTTTGGCCGCCCCACTTTGAGGGTGAAAAGCAGAATTCTTGGCAGAGTGATGGCAAACTGGAGTAGCTGTCTGAAAATGAATGACTGGAGTAAAAAATGACATGACCCACACACCAGGAGACAAAATACAGACAGATGGAAATAGGCTGAAGCTCTGATATCGACTATAATCTGAATCAAATGCTGAAAATGCTGCAGCATCCAGCATCAATTCTGAATCTACTTAATAAAAATGAATAAACCCTGGTTTCATGTGAAAGGTTTGTTATGTCTGTTAGAGTGATATTTAACTAACTAATATAAATCACGAAGGAAAAAGATGCTTAATAAAATGCATTTTTCTATAAAATGCTTCTCTCGTGTGTGTTGTACAGAGCCGTACTGTCGCGTCAGCACTTTGGGTGTGTTTGTTTTCTCCTTCCTGCACCCCCCCACCAGGTCCAATATGTTGCTTCGTCCTTTAGGAGCAAAGCAGGTAACAAACCTTCAGCAAAGGTTTGTGCTGGCTTTACACTTCCAACACCATAAACCTTTAATTTGTACCATTTGTGAATTATGGCTGGAAATAATTATTCCCTTCACCGGTTAATCTGTTGGTCTTCAGAGCTCTGGGACAGTGGGTGGTGTCACAACCGCAGAATTCATCACTCCAAATAAAAACAGTGCGTACTGACACGAAGAGCAGGACCAACACCTCACCTGTAATAAAAATATGTCCTAATGAAGGAGGAGTTGCGGTTCTCATAAACGTCTCATTTCATCTCTGAGGTGGTGTCTTTTTCTTTGCTGCCGCGACGCTGTGGTAAATTTTTCTTTAGTCATAGATTCGCTATAGTCATACTGTACTGTGATTGCACACGTCGTCTGTAAAAGGACACATTTTCAAATAAAAATATGTTACTGGTGCAGGATGGAACCAGCAAACCCTCCGTTCAACAACCAGGACAGTGATGAACTCTAATTACAATTAACACTGAGACGAAGAAGGTGCGCTTCCTTTTAGCCTTTGAGCACTGATGATGACTGGTGTCTGGGGTGGGAACATATTCCCTGGTCCCCTGTAGAGATCACATTTGCCCTCTCCTGTACCCAGCTTTCATGAATCACGCCTGCTGCGGCATGCCAGTATGAGATTATTAGCTTCTCCAAAACCTGGGATTCATGGCTAAAATATATCAACACAGTTGGTTTGGCCTTTGTGTGTCGTTAGTATGGGAGGCGGACGTGCACGAGCTGGTCCTGATTTGAAGGAATATGGACTAGTGAGGTTGGACACCAAGACGCCTGTGATTCTACTGAAGCAGTTTCAAGCTTCTGTGGGTTAGGGTTAGCTTAATCGAGGTCGATTTAGAAGCTTTAACTGAAGATTTCAGTCCGTCCCCCTAAGTGAACTGAAGATGTTTCTATGTATGAAACATAACTGTTGTATTTGAATCCTGGTTTATTGTTTTAATGTAACAGCAAATCTTCTTCCCATTCAGTTTATTTATTTGGCACCGATTATCTCTTTTGACCTTACAGATGGTGAAGAACCAGCAGAACCAGACTATCCTGTTTTCATCTTGTTACTCATAAAAACAGAAATCAGCTGTCAGCTGTGTGGGGACGTCTGATCTGTACTAACAAAACATTATAAACATTATAAACGCACTGAGATGATGGGAAGAAGAGCGTTGTTCAGTCAGAGCTGTGGGGTAAACACTGTGGATTTAAATACATTTTCTAAATATCTGATGGAGGCGTGTTCAGGTCCAGCTGCTCGTTGTAAAGGTTCTAATTTTTCTGCAGTCACCGGTTCCCTCGTTCCTTCATCTTGACCAGCAGGGAGGATTAGGAGGAAAGATGTGCAGGCCTCAGCTGCTCGTTACTGCAATGTTCTTTCTCTTCACTTTGTCTTTGCTCAACTCGGCAGCCTCCAGCTTTATAGTCCTCTTGATCACCATGGTTTGACATAAGGCCAAGTGACGAGTCAGGACGGACGGGCACGGGGCCGGAGGGGTCAGGTGGGTGATGTTTTACAGCTGGCTGGTGCAGAAGTCATGAGGAAGTGTGAATTTATGGTCCAATGAGCTCAAGTAAGGGTTCAAGTCCCACTGTGTTTAAACAGCACACTGTGAATCCCTATAAAATCCCACGGGGCTACAGGAAGGGAGACGGTTCCACAGCAGTCTATCATACCCGAATCATTTGGAAATGAGCAGATAATATTAGTACTGAGCTTTCACTACATATTGTCGGCTTGCATTCTGCTCCTCACGCAGTAAAAATCATCAAACGTGATGTTTTGCTGCTCAGTGGTCTTTACATTATCTGTAGGTGGACTGGTGGTTGGCCAACTGTTCGCCATTCAAATTATCAACAACACAGGTTCTGACTTTAACATGTTGGAAGAAACTTTTAAAGTTATCAGACAGTTGTTTATGCCACGAGATTCCTTTTGCGCTGTCAAAGAGGCAAGACAGATTGAATGACAAAAGGACTGATAACAGATTAATTTGGGGTATTTTACCAGATGGAAAATCTCATGTGTAGGTACAGATTAGCAAATCTGGTATTTTATCTTGAGCTACTTTTATGATATTAAAGTGTTTTACTGGAGAAGAACTGGGTATTTTCACTGATAACTCAAAGACCGTTCTGATTATTAGAACCAGCTAATGCTAAAGGCTCCTTAAACCCTGTGGTAACACTCAACTCTGGACTGAGGACCTGAAGATGAAGCCAGCGGAGGTCTGTAAAGCAGGAGGATGCACAAACATGAAAGTGTACTGAGGTGGAAAATTGGTTGAGTGCACCTTTACAGTTCACACTGTAAAAGGTTTTGTGATGACAGAAGACTATAAAACTGTGCGTGCAGTGACTGCTGACCTCTGTCTGTGTGTAATGTTCCAGGACCTCTGTGGCTGTAAGCTTTAGGTAAACAGTGTAATGAGTGTTCTCTTCAGCTCAATCTGTCATTTCAGCAGTCTCAACCGCCAGCTCCACCCCCCAGGTTAATGAGTCATCCTTCCTTTAAACGAACAACGCCAATAATTACTGCTCTCACTCACTCCATGCCTCGCACCGTCCCAGCTCTCATTGTCAAGGCTGGCAGAAGCCGACAATACACCTCCCCATCCCCTCTCTGAAAGCCTCATGAGTCATAAATAAGTAATATGCAGTCTGGGAGGTGTTACAGGCAGAGCATCATTACGGGATCACACAAATACAGAGCAGGTTGTCAAACTGGTTGTTATGTGCGAGTTGTGAGATGGGTGTTGGAGTCATCTGTCTGCCTGCTGTTTGCCAGAGTATTCAGTGACTGGCTCAGACACACTGTGGTGGAACTACAGGTTAAAGAGCTTTACGGGCTCTGATCTGAGTGTGCAGGCTTCTGTCAGCAACTACACTCTGTTCATTCACACACAGTGCACACAGAGCGCTGTGCAAAGGTTTTAGATCCTGCAAACATACAGAGTCATAGAGAAAGAAAGCCTGGGATCACACAGAGGCCGAGACAAACTTACAACAGTAGAGAGATGGAACAGCCCACCCGCCAAATATAGCTGGGTGATTACAGCCAAAATGATCAAGGTAGTTTTTATTTAACTAATTTCTCTCACTTGAAGGTGATGTCGTCAAAACCTACAACATATCCAGTTCTTATTAGTTTAACTCCAAACTTAATTGATATTATTGGCTTGCAGCTGGACAGACATCTCAAAGCATCTCCTGCCACTCGAGACAGGAAGCTAAACATTAAACTGACAAGATTTCTCAGTGAGTCTGGACACTATTGGCCGTTTCCTAGTTGTTCAAGTGAAGGTGAATCAGCAGGTACATTGGACACAACCTACTGGCCGACGTCAGTCCACTCAACCTGGGTAGGGGGTCAAAGGTCAGAGAGAAAGATGGCAAAGACAAGTGTGAGACAGAAGTAGAGTGTGTGTACCTGCAGGGCGCTGTTCAGGAAGCAGCTGTTCTGTCCCGGCTCGTTGCTCAGACCTTTACTGGGAGCGATGGACGTCTTGGAGCGAGGTGTCAAGATCCCCTGCATACCACCCCCACTCCCACCCCCAGCACTGCTGGTTCCACCGCTGCCTGACGCAAAGTAGTTCCTCTTCCACGACATTTTACCACGCTCTCTCCTTCCCCCTCTTCGTTCGTCTCTCGGCCTCGTCAACTTCCCGTCGTCTGTTCTCGCTTCGAAACACACAGAGCCATTTCCTCTGGCCGAGCAGAGGAGCAAAATAAAAATATGATGAAAACTCCCAACAGGATGGACAGAGATGGGAAAAAAAAAAATACTCTGATCCAAAATGTAAAATCAAATCAAAAGAACAAAACTAGGAACATCTTAATGTTTTTTCTTTACTTGAACTAATCTGCAGAATGTTCAAGAAAAAATATTAATTGTTTTGGCAGAAATCAAATAAGTTTTATGTAGTTAGATGAAACTTCGGAAGATTAGAAATCCACTGTGTCTCCTGAAGAAATCTGTTGATGAAAGTTCTGTATCCATGGATCCTTAAATTTGATTTTTCTGTGAATAACAGGCTTGTCAGGCACTTTAAAGAGCTCGTTCTTATAATTCATACACTGTATTATCAGTCTATGTCTGCATGTGCTGCAGCCACTGCAGGTGAGACCACCTTCCCCCTCTTTCACACACCAACACGCCCAGCCTCTCTGCAGGTCAGCCAGTAGGTCAGGTCACAGGTCAGAGGCCAAAAGGAGGCAGGTCAGCGCTGCAGCCACTCAGAACAGATCTGCAGAAGAAACAAAGGGTTGAAGTGAGGTGAGGTTGAATTCTTTCACAAAAAACTCAGACTTTCAAAAAATAAATAAACATATAAGCCAAGATATTTATTTGTTGTGCTCATGCCAGTAAGTAAAAAAACACATTGTTTTAATACCTTTAGTTAGCAGTGTAGTAACAGGCCCGGATCCCTTCAAACTAAGACACGATAGAGAAACTACAAGTCTCACAACCACTACAAAATATAAAATCAAAATATTGACCGCACAGAGAGGTTTTCCTCCATATTTGTGTTTAGATCCTGTTCGTTTGATAAATTCCCAAGATAATGTCTGTTCCCAGAGAAGTTGTCACATTAAACTCACTGTGTGACAAAACACTTTAATTTGGTCACTAATTAATTAAATTAACGATTATTTATTTTACCATTTTTCAAATGATGTTAAGCTGCAATCAAAACAAAATCAAATCATAGACATGGCTTGCTCTGTCAGACTTTTAATTTTAAAATCAGGACGAAATGTTGACCTTCCCTGACAGTAGCTTAACAACAAACAGCACTGATCTGGTCTTTTCTGTGCCCATGGCAGAGCTGTGGATGAAGAAATTATAAAACAAACATGCTGCTGAAAACCTGTGAACGTGAAGAGTTAGAAAGTGTGTTCAGTAACAGACAGCAGCAAACCAACGGTATGTGAAAACTCAACCGTAATAACTGCATTTAAGGTCTTTAAGACATTTACGTATAAGGCATCAGAGTTTGGAAAAAGAGAAGAAGAAGAAAAGCAGCCTGTGAAACTGCAGTAAGAGGCTTAAAACTAAATATACAAATAAAATAGTCATCAGTGCTATTTGGCCACCAGAGAGCGAAGCTGCTGCTGCCTTCACAGGTCAGATTCAAATCAGCAGTTGAATGTTAAGTGAGAAAATCAACATCAACCCTGTGAGGAACCTGCTGGTTAAAGTGTCTCTGTACTGAGGTAAGATGCTCCCCCACCAGAGCATCCCATCACGTCATTCGTATCAGGTGTATGTGCTTCAGAAAGTCTGCATGTGTGTGTTTGTGTGCTCAGTTTACTCCAAGCTGACAGACGATGAGTGACGCCAAGCAGCAGCAGCAGCAGCATCATCATCAGAGCTCACGTCCTAAATCATAATCAACCTGTCAGCTTTACATTGCAGCACATTTACGAGGAGTCGAGACAAAAGCTGACCTTTAAATCATGAAACCAAACTGCTACCCTCAAGAAGAGAGTCAGAATTAATCATTAATGGTTCTCTGCAAACCCTCAGAACGGAGTTTAAAGGCTTCACTAATGTTTTGTTCAAACTGGGATTTTGGCTCATTACAGCTCCACAGTACATAAATAAGAACGTTCATAAATGAACCAACAGACACGAGAGCCAGGCTGAGCACTTTCTGACACAGCTTCAAATGTTTGTTTGAGGGTTTGGTTTGGTTCAGGATCAGGTTTAGGTTGAAGGTTAAAGTTCAGGTTAGGATCAGGAGTGTCTCAAAGACAGAAGTACAGAGATGTTTATTATGGAGCCAACAACAGGGAGGTAAAGTGCAGGTCAGAGCAGAGGGAGGTGCCGAGGGATTAGTCTGATCAGACTGTCTGTCTGTACGGGATTAGTCTGTCTGTCTGTCTGTCTGTCTGTCTGTCGCTCCTTGACTAACCACAGCAGCTCAGCAGTTTACCTGAGGGTAACGGTGCATGGGTTTTCAGTTGGAGCTAAAAAGTTAAAAACAGCTGTGATCAGAAAGTAGTGATGGATTCTGAGACGTGGTTCCACTTGGCGTCATTATTATTATTATATAGGAATTATATAATAATAATAATAATAATAATAAAGGGATATTATTGTTCCTACATCTTTAGAATGACGTCAGAACGTGAGCATCACACAGCCCTGACATTAGCAAAACTGTCACCTGAGCTTAGCAAGATGAAATCACACCCAGCTGATGAAGAACACTGTACAACTGTCTACAGTACAAATGTGTGCACACAGCAAAAAAATAAAACATGCACATGCTTTTTCTCCCACAAATAAGCTGGTATCAACACTGAATGTGCACAGTTTTCTGGAAGATTTGATTTTAATTTTTTGTCTGATTTGACTATTCTACCATCACACAGCAGACAGGCGTCAGGGTTTTTTGTGGACCTGGTCTGTGAAAATCCTTGAGAGAATCTTAATGGAGATAAAAACGGTGCAGTGACATTTATGAGCCATGGAGAAGCCGCTTCCAGCTGCTATCACATCACAGCAGCGAGGAGGAAAAATCTCTCCTGAGTGATTGCAGCTTTTTATATCCGACAGAAACATCAGGGCACCGAGGTCAAATCAACACCAGTGAAACGTTAATTATGAGGGAAAGAAGTGGAAAATTAAGAACATGAGGCAGTTAGGGGCTCATGGAGCTGCTAGGATTAGAGAAATGGACCTCAGTAAAACCCTGGTGACATTCATTTAGCTTCTGTCCATTGGCTCCATGTAAAATCCAGAATTGAATTTAAAATTCTTCTCCTCACTTATAAATCCCTTAATAATCAGGCTCCATCTTATCTTAAAGACCTCATAGTTCCATATCTTCCAAGCAGAACTCTCCATTCTCAGACTGCAGGTTTACTTGTTTCCAAATGTAGAATGGGAGGCAGAGCCTTTAGCTATCAAGCCCCTCTCCTGTGGAACCAGCTCCCAGTTCAGGTTCTGGAGGCAGACACCCTCTCTACATTTAAGACTAGACTTAAAACTTTCCTTTTTTATAAAGCTTATAGTTAAAGATGGATCAGGTGACTCTGAACCATCTCTTAGTTCTGCTGATATAGCTTAGTCTGCTGGGGGAACATTACTGATAAACTGAGCTCCTCTCCTCTCTCCTTTCTCCTGTATCCATTCAAATTCTACCATTGCATGTCATTAACTTTGTGTCTTCTCTCTCCTGTAGTTGTGTTTCCTCCTCTCTGTCTCCCTCTCTCTGTACTTTTCTGCAGGTATCCTCGGCCTGGAGCTGTACATCTCCAGAATCCAGTTAAGTTCTTGCTGCTTGTTGTTGTCTTATTGCCTGCTGTTCTTTTCTCTCTTCTCTATCCACTCACCCCAACCGGTCGAGGCAGATGGCCGCCCACTATGAGCCTGATTCTGCTGGAGGTTTCTTCCTCTAAAGGGAGTTTTTCCTCTCCACTGTTGCCCAAAGTTTGCTCAAATGGGATTGTTGGGTTTTAAATTTTAAACACTCTAAAGTGCCTTGAGATAACTTCTGTTGTAAATTGGCGCCATACAAATAAAACTGAATTGATTTGAATTGAATTCAGACTGAATCAGTGGAGTGAGCGTAAAGCACATCTACTGTTTGTGCTGCGGGCCGCCCAGTGGTGTTTTTAAAGGGTCAGTTCACCATTATTTTCTCTGGGGAAACTGTCCCTACAGATACTGTTGTGTACATACAGTATAGATGCTGTCAATCGTTTGCAGAACAGGAGACTCCTGGAGACCAGGAATTACTGATAGACACGGTCGAAGGCAGTTCACTGATGTTCTGCACAGAAGTGGTGTCAAAGTGTTTTGCACTTTTATACCACAAAAAAATAAACATAGAAAAACAGGGACAACGTAACAGAGGCTGCTGCAGCCAGATCCACTGTGAGCACAGTTAGTGGTGACGTTGACGTGAAAACACCTGGGGACAGTTTAACCTGCACTGTCAGTCCAGGAAGTCCCAACACAAAACACATTATTCTGTTATTACTGTGGTTTTAATGGTTCTTTACTGCGTTTGTCAGTAAAAACACCCCAGGGGGGACTTTTGTGGGGGGCCTGTGCCATCCTTGCCATCCCTCTGTCCCGCCGTGCCTGTCTGATGAACATAACTAAAACAAACAGCTTCTTTATATTTGAAGTTTGGGGTTGTAAAGGTGATTAGGAATAAAGAAAACAGATTTGAACCTAGAACCCAGGTGACGTCAGTGCACCTGGATGACAGAGCAACCAATCAGAGTCAGAAGCAGTTCAGCTGGTTACAAGTCGTTTCCTCTGCTGGTGACGGAGGCTGTTTTGGTGCAAACTGGTTATATAACAAAATGCTGCAGAGGCCACATGGACACACACACGGCCACACACACACACACACAGTGCGATAATCATTTTTAATTCTCCAGGCTGGCTTAGTGCCGGCTGTATGGCCAACAGGAGAGCTGCCAGGAGACTGGCTGCTACTGGGTATACTGGGAAGAATGGGAGGCTGGGATGAAGCCACACACACAGACACACAGGCACACACACAGGCACACACACAGACACACACACAGACACACACACAGACACACACACAGACCTGTCCTTTCACCTTGTGCACTAGGACATGACTATGGGCAATCTCACCATTTGCTGATGTTTAACAAAACATCACCTGATCCTACGTTTCCCATAATGCAGCAGAAGAACATCCTTCATTAAGATGCCCTCGTTCTTTAAAAGCTACACCTCTGGTATGAGTTGAAATAACCAGACAGGCCTCCTGTTAATTAACACATACTGGATACAAAGACAAGTAACTCATGGTTCCCTGAAGCTGCTGAACTCCAGATTAATTTTAAGCTCTTGCTGCCATGGAGGAAATAAACCTGAGAAATGCTGAGAGTCAGTGTCCAACATGTGTGAGTGATAAACAGATTAAAGCTGCACTTGAAAACACACCTGGATAAGCTACACAAACATGGGATTTATGTCTTACGTCAGTCAAGGAAAAGTCTTCAGTCCTCAGACCAACAGCATCTGTGGGAAACTTTACCAGCAGCACCAGTGGATTACAGACTTTCTGACAGATGTCAAACCGATGTCACAGGGAGGAAACACTGGTCAGTGTTCTTATTTACATACAACTTTTTAAAAAGCTGTGACGCTCATATACAGATACCGACTCATTCAACCAACAGGGCTATCGATATGAAACTGCCAGCTAGTCGACGTATGTCGTCATCGTAGGGCTTTTTCAAGCATCCCTCTCCAGACGGGAGCCAAACGTCCAGTTGTAAGCGTCTCAGCTGCTCTCTGTTTCCTGCACACATGAAGGACACAAAATAATCCCACAGCTCTTCTAGACCGACTCCAAATAGGAGTGAATTCTGAACCCTCTGGTCTGTGAAGCTCAGAAAAACATGGACACCTCCAGCTCCTGGTCTCACATTTGGCCGTTAAACCGTGTGAAAAAATGTGATCAATTGATGAACTAGTTTGAACTGAGGTCATCTGCAGGACATCTGTGTTTTTCCATCATATCACAATCAATATGTCTAAAAATGAAACCTGTGAGACAGACAACACTCTGCAACACAATGAGCACCACTGTTCCCTTTTTTTCATGATTCTCCACAGGAAAAAAGCTTTAAATAAAAAAGGTTTCAACTTCATTTCTTAAAATTAAAATAAATCTCAGCTTTTCTACAAAACTCTGGAGAGAACCACCAAGACACAGATTTCCTTCAAATGCTTTCTGGGCACAGGAGCTGAAGCTGCTCCTGCTGGTGACCTCGTTGGCAGTCAGCGTGGGGGAAGATTTGGGGCCTAATGACTAAAAAGGAGAGCTCATGAATATCCAGCCGTCCTTCAGCGCTGCAACAGCACCAAAATAACTCTGAATTTTGGGAATGTGGAGCACTTCAATCACTTAATTCCTCCCAGTCAAAGGAGGAATTAGCTTTTAGCCGTCTCCCTCTGAGACTCCCAGACAAGTCCACGTCTCCCCGGTTATGGACAGCAGCAGAGGAGAAAACGTTCTCCTTAGATCCTCATGCTGAACTGCTGACTCAAATTATGACTTAACATTAAATAATCTGCAGATTTGATTCTCAGTTAATCATTTGGTCTAGAACATGTTGGAAAATAGCAGAGATGTCATCACAACGTTCTGAAGTTCTGATTTGTAATAAAGGATTTTTCTGACTCGTTAAATAATATTTGTAATTCTATTTCACCTGACCTGGAAAATCTAGCTTTTTTTGTCGTTCTCCAAAACATCCACAAACATTTTCCAGTTTTGCAAAAACTTAAATGCCCCTCAGTTGTTTCCCCATCCTCACGCCCCCTGTTGTCACTGTATTGTTCTAATTTTCACTCCCACATTCCAGCAGCAGTAGCAGCTTCCATCAAAGGAGAGAACAAACAGTAAATCATCCAGACTGGGAGGAGCACCTCCTCCTCCTCCTCTTCTTCTTTCAGCACATTATTTTCCCATGAATACTGCTGAATAATTAAAGCTCCGTGGTTGCATTCACAGCTTCTCAACATGCTGCAAAACTTTCAGCAGAACTGTGCAGGAAGAGGATGCATCACTCTGAGGGAGATTCATGAGATTCATTCATTTGAAATGAGAAGTCCGGCTCCAGCTTCAGGAGCTGCAGGTTGTTGTTAAACTCCATCTCAGCTGATGATTCATGTTGAAACGCCTCAACTAACAATCCTTAATCCGCCTCTTCACCACGGGAGACCTGAGTCTGGACACAGGAATGTCTGAAGGATGTTTGTGGGAAATGAGCTCAACAAGTCATTTCATCAGTCACACTGTAGTCTTAACATCTGCATCAAAAACACAGCATTTTCCAATTTACCTCTAATCAAATTAGTTAAATAAAGGCAGAATCCGTCAGATTTTGGCTCTTAAAACGTTCTGCCACACCAAATTCCGTTGACAAACTTTAAACTTTAAAATGGCTTTGCTTACAAGACAATCTATTCTTGACACAGACTATTGATCCATAACTTACAGTAATCCAGAGGAAGAAGTCTTCCCATCGGCACACATTCAGCCCACAGCACAGGCCTTATTTCAAACTAAATGCGTCACTTTTCAAACCGGTGAGCCCGCTGTTCCTCCAGTTTCAGAAACCAGGAGAACCGCAGCAGAACCAACATGAAGTCTGATCACCAGGAGAACCGCAGCAGAACCAACATGAAGTCTGATCACCAGGAGAACCGCAGCAGCACCAACATGAAGTCTGATCACCAGGAGAACCGCAGCAGAACCAACATGAAGTCTGATCACCAGGAGAACCGCAGCAGAACCAACATGAAGTCTGATCACCAGGAGAACCGCAGCAGAACCAACATGAAGTCTGATCACCAGGAGAACCGCAGCAGAACCAACATGCCTGATGAACCGCAGCCCTCGGGTCTCATCCCCTCAACACACCAAGAGTTAACACACGAGCAGCGCAGCGATAAAACGGCCGTTTTTTGAACGGAGTCCGGCGCAGAGGCACCGGAGCCACATTACATCACTTCCAGCAAACTTCACGGAGAACAATGAGGCGAAGCGGCGTCACCGACGTCTTTAACCCGACTACTGTGCTTCCAGCGCGGCCACAACCACAAAACACAGCGGACACGCTGGTGCGTCGTTTACCGTGAACGGTTACCGGGACCAGCGGCGGAGGACGAGCGTTAGCTAGCGCCGGTGAACGAGAGTTAACGGCTGCTACGTTCAAACCCCGATTCGGAGCGAAGACGCAGACAGAAAAGCAGCAACATGGCCGCTGAAGAAGCTCACCTGGGGCCGGGGACCGGAGACCGGGGGCCGGGGACGAGCGGTAAACCCTGCGGGAACCGGAGCCACTTTGTCCGGACACCGGAGAACCGGAGGAGCGGTCTGTTGTGTTTAAAACGGTAGGACGGAGGGGGCGGGGCTACTACCTGCAGCACTGGGGGCGCGTGCGCCGGTGTGACCATGTGAGGGGGCATGTGCGCCTGTGCGCGTGCACGTGCGAAGCGTGAAACTGAAGCAGAAACAAGTTAAAAGTGATAAAAAGACAAGTTGAGAGTTTTATAGGACACGATCAGGTAAAGTCCACCTACAGAAACAACAGGTAACACAAGAGGTAAAAAAGAAAAACACACACACACACAACCAGGGGGGAAATAACCAAAGGTAACAGGAGGTTAAAGGTCAAGAAGATGACGTGACTAACATGTAGCTAAGACAAGAAACCACGTTCAAATGAGAATAAAGACAAGAAACGACGTTCAAATGAGAATAAAGACAAGAAACGACGTTCAAATGAGAATAAAGACAAGAAACGACAAGAAACGACGTTCAAATGAGAATAAAGACAAGAAACGACGTTCAAATGAGAATAAAGACAAGAAACGACAAGAAACGACGTTCAAATGAGAATAAAGACAAGAAAAGACAAGAAACCACGTTCAAATGAGAATAAAGACAAGAAACCACGTTCAAATGAGAATAAAGACAAGAAACGACGTTCAAATGAGAATAAAGACAAGAAACGACAAGAAACGACGTTCAAATGAGAATAAAGACAAGAAAAGACAAGAAACCACGTTCAAATGAGAATAAAGACAAGAAACGACGTTCAAATGAGAATAAAGACAAGAACAACGTTCAAATGAGAATAAAGACAAGAAACGACGTTCAAATGAGAATAAAGACAAGAAACGACGTTCAAATGAGAATAAAGACAAGAAACGACAAGAAACGACATTCAAATGAGAATAAAGACAAGAACAACGTTCAAATGAGAATAAAGACAAGAAACGACGTTCAAATGAGAATAAAGACAAGAAACGACGTTCAAATGAGAATAAAGACAAGAAACGACGTTCAAATGAGAATAAAGACAAGAAACGACGAGAAACGACGTTCAAATGAGAATAAAGACAAGAAACCGCGTTCAAATGAGAATAAAGACAAGAAACCGCATTCAAATGAGAATAAAGACAAGAAACGACAAGAAACAACGTTCAAATGAGAATAAAGACAAGAAACGACGTTCAAATGAGAATAAAGACAAGAAACGACGTTCAAATGAGAATAAAGACAAGAAAAGACGTTCAAATGAGAATAAAGACAAGAAAAGACAAGAAACGACTTTCAAATGAGAATAAAGAGAAGAACAATGTTCAAATGAGAATAAAGACAAGAAAAGACGTTCAAATGAGAATTAAGACAAGAAACGACAAGAAACGACGTTCAAATGAGAATAAAGACAAGAAAAGACGTTCAAATGAGAATAAAGACAAGAAACAACGTTCAAATGAGAATAAAGATAAGAAAAGACAAGAAAAGACGTTCAAATGAGAATAAAGACAAGAACAACGTTCAAATGAGAATAAAGACAAGAAAAGACGTTCAAATGAGAATAAAGACAAGAAACGACAAGAAACAACGTTCAAATGAGAATAAAGACAAGAAACGACAAGAAACGAGACCTAATAGAGATGACAAATAACCATAAACAGCACGTCACATCCTGGAATGTAGAAAAAAATCAACAGAGATGAAAACTAGCAAATAGAGAAGAAAAATGAAAAAGAAAAGGACAGTTATATAATTAAAGTCCAGTTAAATTGAACGCCTGATGTTTCACTAACAGTAGAGAGTCACCGTTACAGTGGACTGTTCATTATCTGCAGCTCCTCTGATGATAGATTGGAGACATTTCAGTAATGTAAGAAGACGTGCATGTGTGTACATTAAGAAACAGGTCTTGTTTTGTTCAGTACAATCATCATTTATCAGTTCTTTTCTTCACATCATCACATTTTAATTAAGAAATTTAAATATCATTCAATTGTTCTACTCATCAGAAAATCACTAAATAATCAGTTGACTCTGGTGCTGAGAGTAAAGACATCAGGAGCCAAATCTGTAAAAAAAGCAGAGTGTGTGTGCTGCGTATCGATCAGGTCGGACTCGTCAGGGTCGATACGCTGCAGAGGACTCAGCGTCCATAACCAACACGTTCATTATAATAAACTGTTTAATTATTCATCAACAGGCTGCACTGATCAATAGTATTAACACTACAGCAAACATCTGAATACTTTGATTACTACTGTATTTACATGTAGGACAGGGAGATGTGCACAAAATGACTAAAAGAGATCAAAAGTGACCAAACAGAAACGCAACAAGTGAAAATGACCACAAAGAGCTGAAAATGGCTGATAAGAGACATAACAACCACAATTCAAATGTCTTGACAGATAAGGAAATGTTGGATGCACTGAAACACGTCCCAACAGCTGGACTCAGATCCAGACTGAACTACAGTTGACATATTGAGTACCGTAAGAAACTGGATTTATTTAATCCACAGGTGATTTTCAGAGCGATCTGAGAATTTATCAGATAGATCGTCTGCAGAGAAACAGACTCAGTAACACAGCTCAGGATTACTTCAGGGGCCCAGCAGCGACAGGACCGGAAGCCGAATGTTTGTATTTGAGCTCTGTTCAGACAGAAACCGATCCAAAAGATGAAGCTGCTTGTGTGAGACGTTCGTAGTAAATGTACCAACGCCGCCTGAGGTCTGGAACCAGGTGCTGGTTCTTTCCCTGATGTTCTGCAGGCTTCAGCTCCGGCTTCACCTTTGAACCGTTCTCCTTCAGCAGGTGAAATGCAGCTCAGATAGATTCAGGAGACTCGATCAGGTAGAGAGAAAGACCAGGTTCTGGAGCCTCCTAAGTGAAAGTCTTTATGTGTCTTATTTACCGGTTCTGCTGTGAACACAGACTCGTTGATCTGACCCTGATCCACAAACGGTCGGCTGTGCTCCTCCCTCTGCTCCTGCTGGAGGGGCTCGCAGTCGCAGGTGGTTAAAGGAAATTCTTGATGTTTAATGAAAAAACAGAAAAGACGAGAAGCACTGTGTCTCGTGTGGAGCTGGAGCTGAACTCCCAGTTTGGGTGGAGAACCACAGCTCAGCCCTCAAACATTCCTGGAAACTCCTCAGCTGGTTTCTATTTAACTGGTTTGTGAACAGCGTCAGACAGGACTGAACTGGGCTGAACAGGACCAGTTAAAGCCAGTTATTATCACTTCCACGCACGTTTCCTGTTGATTGCACCTTCTGTTTGCTGCTCCGTACAGTTCCCTGCTTTCTGCTGCCTGTTTCACCACTTTCAGACTCTTTCAGCAGCTTTTATTTGTCCTATTCTCCAAATTAAATGACATTATCCAAATACTTAATTCTGGATTTTTTCTTAGATTTAATAGAAGATACTTCTCCATGGTGACAGACTAGTGTCTGTTTGCTGTATTTCTATATTATTGACAATCGTTTCTGTCTGATAAGGATTTACACAGAATCTCTGGAGATGTAAATATCTTGTACCATATGCAGATTTTCAGCATGAGTCTCAGACTGAGCTGCTAGTTTTTACGTCCACCTTTTACACTGAGACTTATGTCGGGAGAAACTTCCCTACTTCAACAGGTGAATGAAGTCGTGTTTGTGCCCACGTTTCCTGTGTGTCCTCACTTGTAGCTCTGTTTTCTGCTCCACCACTTCCACTCCACAGGTTACAGTGTCTGTTTGTACTGAATCCCAGAGACTGGGGGGAAGTCTCATTCAGGTGATCCATTTTTTATTTCAGTCTTATCTATTTTTATTCTTTCCAGTGTTTTTGAACTTTCACACGTGAAACGTTTATTTTTTCATATGAGACCTTTGTGAAATCTTTTTTTTTTTTTTTGTAAGGCTCATTTTCATGTAGAACAGCACCGTGGCTAATACAGAAAGATTCTGCCTAAGATATCGATGTGTTTTCACCCAATTTAAAAATGAAAAACCAACCTAATAATCATTCTGCCACAGACTATGTTAAAACTGATTTTTTGTGAGGTGATGAACTCGGGAACTTCGAGCTCCCAGATGTTTGTGATATTCCTGAATTACAAACCTGTTAAAAAACCAACTATGAAGCCAATGTGTGTTTTTATTTTTAACATTAGCATTAGCCATTCTGTATGATGAATACTTTTACATCTGGTACTTTAAGTACACTCCCCTCCAAAAGTATTGGAACACTGAGGCCAGCTCCTTTATTTTTGCTGTAGACTGAAAACATTGAACATGAGATTAAAGTTCAGCATTTCAGATTTGATTTCTAAGTGGTCACATCTTGATCCGATACACAACTTAGAAGACAGCGCTTGAACCCACCCTAGTTGCTCAGCTGTGTCCCATTCCACTAATTATTCAAACAATAATGCTCAGTTTCGGATTTGGGTTTTGCCTGTTCCGACTGTATAGTTCAGAGATGTAACCAAAAAAAACACAGAGCTGTTCTATGCTAGGGACAAACGCAAGACTTGAAACGAAACACAAGACTCGATTCAAGGCAAGAGGTACGGCTGGAGAGCAGTATGAAGACTGACCAGCTGGCAAGGGCCTGATGACTGAGGGGGGGCACAGGTGAATCTAATAACAGAGACTGTGTGAAGCTGGACACTAGAGACAGGAGGGAGACATGAAACAGAGCCAGGATCATGACAAATACAGTGATAGAAGTCTAAAGTTTGGAGAAAGAAAGAAGCTGATCTGTGAAACACAGTGGAGGTAATGTCATGGTTTGGGCTGCACTGATGATGTCACACATGATGTCAGCAACCAAAGGAAGTCAGACGGCTACAGAAACATTTAAAAAAGGATTCAACCAAACTGACTCGGAGGTCGTTCATCATGCAGCAAGATAATGACCCAAACACAAAGGAGTTTATCAGGGATAAGAAGTGGTTTCAGACTGGACGAGTCCGTCTCCAGACCTAAACCCTGCTTTACCTGCTAAAGAAGAGACTGAAGGGAGTAACCACCCAAAACAAACTACTGAAAGAGAAATTTAAAATTAAATCTATTAAAACTAAATTTAAAATCTGCTGATGTCAAAAACAAATGTTTTCAGTCTACAGCAAAAATAAAGGTGCTGTTCTCAGTGTTCCAACACTTTTGGAGGGGACTGTATATTCTGAGCATTTCTAATGAGTTTACATTTATGTTGTATCTCAGAAAGTAACTTGCTGTGTTTGTGTTCTTATACCACCTCTGGAACATTTAATTCAATCTACATTTGTGCGTTTGACAACATGACAAAGAGCAGTGTGTAGTAAACACGACGCTAGATTTCCAGAGTACGATCTGGAATTAAAGCATTGGGAAGTAAAGGTGAAGTCAGCTTCACGTAGCAGAGGAAACACGTCTGCCTGTACAGACGACACGCAGCACAAGTCTACAAGTTCTAATACTTACATACACGAGTTTTACAGCATGTTCGGACTGATGGTTGATCCTCACGGACACAGAATCTACCTGTCAGCATGACGGGAAAACAACATCAACACAGCATTTAGGTCCAACTATAAAGTCAGATGATCACAGGTTAAAGCCGGCAGCTCTCCCAGTGGAGCGCGACCTTTTGGACGAGCTCCCAGCAGTGGAAAATGACCGGCCTGTTTTTAACCCCCTGGTGAGAAGTTCCACCACAGTGTGACAGAAGCAGCAGAGCTGATGAGATGACGCTCATCGCTGTGGGTGTGTGTGGAGGTTCATGCTGGGGGGCAGGTTTAGGTAAACAGACAGTTATCTGCTAAAGTCAACAGAAACTGGTTTTCATGGAAGGGGTCAGAACCTCGATCCACACTCCACTCTCGACACAGCTACACCTGAGAACATCTGAGTGTGTCACCACGTCATTAGGATTAATCCTCTGAGGACCATAAACGTCCACATTAAATCCAAACAACTGAGCTTTAAACTCCAACCAGCTGATCCGTGTCTCCGGGTTGTTTCTCCCGTATGTCTGACATTTAAATCTCTCTCCTTCCTGCTCTCACCACTGACAGGAACTGTTAGAAGAGTATGACGTCCCTCACAAACAGAATCTTTTAAAATTGTATTTTATCCTAAAAAACGAGTTGTGCATCAGTTCACAATGAACGGCACGAATCACATCAACAGGGTCTGAGCTTGTACCAAAACAGTCACTGAACGTCCACAGAGACGCTGATCGCTGCAAAGATACGTGAGCTGATAGTGGGACTTATATGTTGACTGTGTCTTTAAAAACTACTACACCCACTAGAATAACTAGGAAACTTAGAGTGATTGTAACTATAAATATTCTGTATAACTCATCTGTCATATCGCAGCACATTCAGTTTTTTCTGCTATACAACTAGATTCTCTCTTTCTTTTTGTGCCGACACAAACTCCAACATTATTCTTCAGTCTGTTCTGTAGGTTTGATGATTTTCCAACCAAACGGAAAACTTCTATTTCCAGTTATTTTACTCGTTTACTTCAGATTTAGCCCACTCCAATCATCTGCCGACTGTTTGATGTTACAGCATGAGGGAGGTGGTGTGACGGACACTTTGTGCTATCAGAACATGTTTTCACACACAACAATGAGTCACTTCCATCTCACTGTCCCTCTTCGTCCTGCCGGCCGTAATTTAGCGTTTGTGATGATGAACAAAGAGTTCGGTGAAGTGAGAGCGACGACTCGTCTCTGTCTCATTCAGCTCGCAGACACAAAGCTGCTGTGATTTCAATACAAAGAGTCTGCAGCAGCAAACACACAACTGTGTCGACCTGCTGCAGCTTCCTGCTCATTACTGAGGCTCCGTGTGTGTGGGAGGCATCCTGTACCAACCTGTTTACTCCTGCTGAATTTTCAAAGGCTGTGTCCAACAATAACTCTACTGATGTCAGCGCTAACATTAATACCTGAGTACACGTAGTAGAGTAAACAATAATAATATAATATATATAAAATATAATCTCATATCTAATTCAGGACTCCATGAAAGTGTTCTGGTCTTCTACAAACCCTGAAAACAGAATATATAGATTTTTAAATAGTTTTAAATCTATATTTGATAGTAAAAAGTACAAAGACACATATAAAATACTGAAATTTGACAGAAGAATATTTACTCATTTTTGATTTAATTCGGCTACAAAAAGTCAGGACAGGAGCAGCTAAAGTGGAACCAGGTGGAACACCTGAAACTAATTAGTTTAATTAACGACAGATCTGTATCACGCCTGGATATAAGCAGAGCATCATCGTGTCAGCAGTAAGGATGAGGTGAGGTCATCACTCTGTGACAAAGGGAGAATCGGGATATTCCATCATCTACAGTTCATACGATCCCGACTGAATAATGTCCTGATTATTTCACTAGAGCCGCGTGACTCAGTAGTAAAGAGTCTGTGAGCCTGCAGTCCAGACCTGTCACAGCTACAAACACATTTTAAAGGAAGGTTACAACAAACCGTGGAGCTGATGCAGCACAGTGGTAAACATTTAAACCTGCAACTGTAGGTAAACCAACTGAGTACTAGTACTAGTACTAGAGTACAGAGTACAGAAAGTAGAGTACTAGTACTAGAGTACAGAGGACAGAAAGTAGAGTACTAGTACTAGTCAACCACTAGTCAACCACCACAGGTGCAGTCAAGATACTCAGTTAGATTCTGGTCAAACCTGCTCAACACTAAACCACTTCCTGTGTACTACTTGTATGACATCATCACTGTTCCCCATCTTACACCTGTACTGTTTACATTCCCAGTCATGTGATGGTACCACACACACACACACACACACACACACACACACACATACACACATACACACATACGTGTCCACAGGCTGTTCACCTGTTTGATCAGCTGTTCATTTGTCACTCACATATTTAACACATATACTGTACTCTACTATCTGTACTCCACTGACTGTACTCTACTATCTGTACTCCACTGTCTGTACTCCACTGTCTGTACTCTACTATCTGGACTCTACTATCTGTACTCCACTGTCTGTACTCTACTGTCTGTACTCTACTATCTGTACTCCACTGTCTGTACTCCACTGTCTGTACTCTACTATCTGGACTCTACTATCTGTACTCCACTGTCTGTACTCTACTGTCTGTACTCTACTATCTGTACTCCACTGTCTGTACTCCACTGTCTGTACTCTACTATCTGGACTCTACTATCTGTACTCCACTGACTGTACTCCACTGTCTGTACTCTCCACTGTCTGTACTCTACTATCTGTACTCCACTGTCTGTACTCCACTGTCTGTACTCTACTATCTGTACTCCACTGACTGTACTCCACTGTCTGTACTCCACTGTCTGTACTCTACTATCTGTACTCCACTGTCTGTACTCTACTATCTGTACTCCACTGTCTGTACTCTACTATCTGTACTCCACTGACTGTACTCCACTGTCTGTACTCCACTGACTGTACTCTACTATCTGTACTCTACTATCTGTACTCCACTGTCTGTACTCTACTATCTGTACTCCACTGTCTGTACTCCACTGACTGTACTCTACTATCTGTACTCTACTATCTGTACTCCACTGTCTGTACTCCACTGTCTGTACTCTACTATCTGTACTCCACTGTCTGTACTCTACTATCTGTACTCCCCTGACTGTACTCTACTATCTGTACTCCACTGTCTGTACTCTACTATCTGTACTTCCCTGACTGTACTCTACTATCTGTACTCCACTGACTGTACTCTACTGTCTGTACTCTACTGTCTGTACTCCCCTGACTGTACTCTACTATCTGTACTCCACTGTCTGTACTCTACTATCTGTACTCCCTGACTGTACTCTACTATCTGTACTCTACTATCTGTACTCCACTGACTGTACTCTACTATCTGTACTCCACTGTCTGTACTCTACTATCTGTACTCCACTGACTGTACTCTACTATCTGTACTCCACTGTCTGTAATCTACTGACTGTACTCCACTGTCTGTACTCCACTGTCTGTACTCTACTGTCTGTACTCCACGGTCTGTACTCCACTGACTGTACTCCACTGACTGTACTCCACTGACTGTACTCTACTGACTGTACTCCACTGACTGTACTCTACTATCTGTACTCTACTGACTGTACTCCACTGTCTGTACTCCACTGACTATACTCTACTGTCTGTACTGTACTATCTGTACTCCACTGTCTGTACTCTACTATCTGTACTCCACTGACTGTACTCCACTGTCTGTACTCCACTGACTGTACTCTACTATCTGTACTCTAGACTGTACTCCACTGTCTGTACTCTACTGACTGTACTCTACTGTCTGTACTGTATATCTGTACTCCACTGTCTGTACTTCTATCTGTACTCCACTGACTGTACTCCACTGACTGTACTCCACTGTCTGTACTCCACTGACTGTACTCTACTATCTGTACTCTACTGACTGTACTCCACTGTCTGTACTCCACTGACTATACTCTACTGTCTGTACTGTACTATCTGTACTCCACTGTCTGTACTCCACTGTCTGTAATCTACTGACTGTACTCCACTGTCTGTACTCTACTGTCTGTAATCTACTGACTGTACTCCACTGTCTGTACTCTACTGACTGTACTCCACTGTCTGTACTCTACTGTCTGTACTCCACTGTCTGTACTCTACTGACTGTACTCCACTGTCTGTACTCTACTGACTGTACTCCACTGTCTGTACTCTACTGACTGTACTCCACTATCTGTACTCTACTGTCTGTACTCCACTGACTATACTCTACTGTCTGTACTCCACTGACTATACTCTACTGACTGTACTGTACTATCTGTACTCCACTGTCTGTACTCTACTATCTGTACTCCACTGTCTGTACTCTACTATCTGTACTCCACTGACTGTACTCTACTATCTGTACTCTACTGACTGTACTCCACTGTCTGTACTCCACTGACTATACTCTACTGTCTGTACTGTACTATCTGTACTCCACTGTCTGTACTCTACTATCTGTACTCCACTGTCTGTACTCTACTATCTGTACTCCACTGTCTGTACTCCACTGACTGTACTCCACTGACTGTACTCTACTATCTGTACTTTACTATCTGTACTCTACTATCTGTACTCTACTATCTGTACTCAACTGTCTGTACTCTACTATCTGTACTCCACTGTCTGTACTCCACTGACTGTACTCTACTATCTGTACTCTACTATCTGTACTCCACTGTCTGTACTCCACTGTCTGTACTCTACTATCTATACTCCACTGTCTGTACTCTACTATCTGTACTCCCCTGACTGTACTCTACTATCTGTACTCCACTGTCTGTACTCTACTATCTGTACTCCACTGACTGTACTCTACTGTCTGTACTCTACTATCTGTACTCCCCTGACTGTACTCCACTGTCTGTACTCTACTATCTGTACTCCCCTGACTGTACTCTACTATCTGTACTCCACTGTCTGTACTCTACTATCTGTACTCCCCTGACTGTACTCTACTATCTGTACTCTACTATCTGTACTCCACTGACTGTACTCTACTATCTGTACTCCACTGTCTGTACTCTACTATCTGTACTCTACTGACTGTACTCTACTATCTGTACTCCACTGTCTGTACTCTACTGACTGTACTCCACTGTCTGTACTCCACTGTCTGTACTCTACTGTCTGTACTCCACTGTCTGTACTCCACTGACTGTACTCCACTGACTGTACTCCACTGACTGTACTCCACTGTCTGTACTCCACTGACTGTACTCTACTATCTGTACTCTACTGACTGTACTCCACTGTCTGTACTCCACTGACTATACTCTACTGTCTGTACTGTACTATCTGTACTCCACTGTCTGTACTCTACTATCTGTACTCCACTGACTGTACTCCACTGTCTGTACTCCACTGACTGTACTCTACTATCTGTACTCTACTGACTGTACTCCACTGTCTGTACTCCACTGAATATACTCTACTGTCTGTACTGTACTATCTGTACTCCACTGTCTGTACTCTACTATCTGTACTCCACTGACTGTACTCCACTGACTGTACTCCACTGTCTGTACTCCACTGACTGTACTCTACTATCTGTACTCTACTGACTGTACTCCACTGTCTGTACTCCACTGACTATACTCTACTGTCTGTACTGTACTCTGTACTCCACTGTCTGTACTCTACTATCTGTACTCCACTGTATCTACTGACTGTACTCCACTGTCTGTAATCTACTGACTGTACTCCACTGTCTGTACTCTACTGACTGTACTCCACTGTCTGTACTCTGACTGTACTCCACTATCTGTACTCTACTGTCTGTACTCCACTATCTGTACTCCACTATCTGTACTCTACTATCTGTACTCCACTGACTGTACTCTACTATCTGTACTCTACTGACTGTACTCCACTGTCTGTACTCCACTGACTATACTCTACTGTCTGTACTGTACTATCTGTACTCCACTGTCTGTACTCTACTATCTGTACTCCACTGTCTGTAATCTACTGACTGTACTCCACTGTCTGTACTCCACTGACTGTACTCTACTATCTGTACTCTACTGACTGTACTCCACTGTCTGTACTCCACTGACTATACTCTACTGTCTGTACTGTACTCCACTGTCTGTACTCTACTATCTGTACTCCACTGACTGTACTCCACTGACTGTACTCCACTGTCTGTACTCCACTGACTGTACTCTACTATCTGTACTCTACTATCTGTACTCCACTGTCTGTACTCCACTGACTATACTCTACTGTCTGTACTGTACTATCTGTACTCCACTGTCTGTACTCTACTGACTGTACTCCACTGTCTGTACTCTACTGACTGTACTCCACTGTCTGTACTCTACTGACTGTACTCCACTATCTGTACTCTACTGTCTGTACTCCACTATCTGTACTCTACTATCTGTACTCCACTGTCTGTACTCTACTGACTATACTCTACTGACTATACTCTACTGTCTGTACTCTACTGACTGTACTGTACTATCTGTACTCCACTGTCTGTACTCCACTGTCTGTACTCCACTGTCTGTACTCTACTATCTGTACTCCACTGTCTGTACTCTACTGACTATACTCTACTGTCTGTACTCCACTGACTATACTCTACTGACTGTACTGTACTATCTGTACTCCACTGTCTGTACTCCACTATCTGTACTCCACTGTCTGTACTCTACTATCTGTACTCCACTGACTGTACTCTACTATCTGTACTCCACTGTCTGTAGTCTACTATCTGTACTCCACTGTCTGTACTCCACTGACTGTACTCTACTATCTGTACTCTACTGACTGTACT